>NW_021604596.1:8624352-8637740 GCF_004785775.1 Grammomys surdaster
GAATTGTGTTGGAATTTTTATGGAGATGGTCTTGAATCTTTACATTGCTTTTGGTAGTGTGGCTACTTTACTATATTAATCGTACCAATCCATAAGCTGGGAAAATCTTTCCGTCTTCTGGTATTTTCTATAGTTTCTTTCTTCAATTTCTCAAAGCTTATTTGGTTAGAGTTACCAGAAGATATTTGACATTTTTGAGAGTATTGTAAAAAGTGCTGTTTCCCTGTTTCCTCATTTGTAAGAAAGCTACTGGTTTTTTATGTTAATTTTTGCTACTTTGCTGAAAATATTTATCAGCAATAGAAGTTTTCCACTGTAATTCTTAGGGATACATATGTATACTATTATATTATCTGCAAAAAAGATACTTTGGCTTCTTCCCTTCCTGTTTAGATTCCCTTGATCTCCTTCTGTTGACTTATTGCTCTAGCTAAGGCTTCAAGTGCTACGTAAAAGTTATGAATAGAGTAGACAGTCTTGTTCCCAATTTTAATGGAAATGGTTGAGGTTTCTCATTTAATTTGATGTTGGCTGTGGGTTGTTGTAAATCTCCTGTATTATTTTGAGGAATTTCCCTTACTTCTCTACTCTCTAGCACCTTTATCATGAAGGAGCATTAAATTTTGTCAAAGGCCTTTCTGGCACTTAACAAGATGATCATGTGGTTTTTGTTTTTCAGTTTATTTGTATGGTAGTTCACATTTATCTACCTTTTTCTGCTGAACCATCCCTGTATTTCTGAGATAAAGACTATTTGATCATGGTGAATGATCTTTTTGATATGTGCTTAGATTTGGTTTGCAAGTTTTTTACTGATAATTTTTGAATCTGTGTCCACAAGAGAAACTGGTTTGTAATTTTCTATCTTTCTTGGTTTTTTTTATATAGTTTTGGTATGTAGATAACTTATCTCATAAAAAAATGGACAATGTTCTTTCCATTTCTAATTTGTGGAATAGTTTGAGGAATATTGGCATTAATTATTCTTTGAAAATCTGTTAGAATCCTGCACTAACGTATGCTACCCTGGACTTTTTTTCTTTGTTCCTTTTGGTTGGTTGGAAAACTTAATTACGGCTTATATTTCTTTAGGGATCAAAGGTCTGTTTAAATTGCTTATCTGATTTTGATTTAACTTTGGTAAGTGATATATATCTTGATAACCGTCCATTTATTTTAGACTTTCCAAATTGGTGTTGGATATGTTTTAGAGTGTGTCAGTGTGATCCTATGGATTGCCTCAGTTTCAGTTGTTTTGTGCCCCTTTTCATCTCTAATTTTTACAAGTTAGATCTTCTCTGTCTTATAGTACATTTGTCTAAAGTTTTGTTAATCTTATTGGTTTTCAAATAATCAACAGGGTTTCATCGACTCTTTAGTTTGTTTCATTCACAAGTTTTATTATTTTTGTCATGAATAACTTTTGGACATTATTTCTTCTTTTTTCTAGAACTTTTCAGGTATGCTATTGTTATTAATATGAAATCTCTCTAATTTTTTATGAAGACATTAAGTGCTATGATATTGCCTCTTAGAATGATCTTCCTTATGTCTTATATATTGGTCATGTTGTATTTTCATTTTCATTCAGTTCTAGAAAAATTTTAAGTTCTGACTTAACCTGTCTTTTTTCTAATTCAATAGTTCTCTTTCCATGAGTTTGTAAACTCTCTGTTGTTGATATCCACCTTTAATCCACATTTATCTGACATGATGAAGGATGAAAATTTAAATTTCCTGTGTTTGTTGACTTTTTTGTGTATAAGCATATAGTCAGTTTTGGAGGAAGTTATATAGGGTGCTGAGAAGGTATATTCTTGTATGTTAGAGTGAAATATCTCTTCGGTCCATTTGGTCTATGACATCATTTAGCTGCTGCATTTTTTACTTATTTGTTTATTTTTTGTCTGGATGACCTGTATATTGGTGAGAATAGGGCATTGAACTTTCCCACTATCAGTGTGTGAGGGTCAACATGTAACTTAAGGCTGTAGTAGTGTTCTTTTTATGAACTTGAGTAACCATGTGTTTGGTGCATTGATATTTACCACCAACTACAAGCACTCCCTGGAAACCTGCTGGTCATCTTTACAACTCATGTCACCTAATTCCAATCCCCAAGTATTTTCTGGGCTTGATCGAAGACCACTTGCTAAGGTCTTCTCTTTCCCTTTCTGCATTCTCAGTGCATCAGGCATATCTCCTACAGTCTTCTTCTTACACCCCATCCCTTTGTCTCAGCTGCCAAATCCAGGAATCACTCCCTGGAAAGCCTCTGGCCACATCAGCCAGGGTATCAGAAACATTACAGCCAGGAAATCAGAAATGCATTCTACCCAGGACTTAGTGACCATGCTTGGCAGGATCTTGGAAGCATTATCTACCAGGAAACCCATAGCCACTACACACTCCTAAGAATTGGAGAGTGCAACAGAACCCTGAAATAGAATTTTTGGTTGTGTCATGTGATGCAAACTCACTTGTTACTGGCCAATACATAAGTATTGCAGGGAGAATGTCAAGGGTTCAAAACCTGTTTTGTAAGAATTTGTTGGTTAGGAGTTAAAGTTTCCCTCAAGCTTCAGAGTGGGGAAAATCTTGTTTATGATTAGGAAAAGCGTTCTCATCCTTCACTTGGTGGCAGCTGAGGTGACTGTGATTACTCTACCTGGCATGCCAGGAGTATATACTTGAGGAAGCCAGGAAGGAAGGAATCAGTATTTATCTGTAGAGGAGATGATTATGGCCATTCACTGTGGAATTTGTGGGAGGTTGCCTGTGGTTATGCATTTTTATCAATAAGTCTCGGCTGGGTAAAGGCAGACTATATTCAGATATCACTATGACAGTATGAGAAAAGATTAACCCTTTATGTAGTGTAGCAGGAGGGAAACATTCAATCATTGATGTCTCACTGATGCCTACTAACCCACAAAAGTCAAAGGCCAGTGGTGGTACAGAATAGGGTAAGGACAAAGCAGGAAGTTTGGGTCTCCATGACAGCTCTGGTAATTTCCTTCTGATGTCAGAAGAGAGAGTAGAGAATCTACCCCAGAGAAGAACATGGCTTTCACAGCAGGAGGGGTAATTTAGAGTGTGTTCTGTGTGATAACTTTAAGACAATCTAAAAAGGGAAGTGCAGTTTTTATTAGGCCCCTGGCTGGTAGCTGCCATTTTTTCGTGGGTAATGAGTTTTACTTTATTGTTCTTTAGTGCGTCACAGCTACTGACAGTGAAACATGAATATTCCACATACTACCACCTCCCCCACACATACACATACCATGTTATAGTCTCACCTCAGGGAATCCATTTGACCTGCCTCCACTCCAACATCATGCTTAGTGCTGACCAGGTGTAACTCAGCTGAAGATTCTCTAGCCCCTTGAGTCAGTCTAGTTTGCTTACAGTGATCATCTATCCCATAATAACATCAGTATCTTTTCAAGAAGGCACATAAATCGTAGGAAGATGTTGGATATTCTTGCCACATTTCTTAGGACTGTCTGAGAAACTGCCTAGATCTTGCATGGTTTGCTTAAGGTCTCACACTGAATAGAGCTATTAGACTTTAATGAAATCTGATTCCCAACACATTCTGAGAGGGCATAGACTAACAGAGAGAGTTACAGCATTGTTAAAGCCATGAATTTGAAAGAGAGCAAGGAAGGGTATGTGGGAAGAAAGGGAAGGGGAAACATTGTAATTATATTATAACCTCAAACATAGAAATAATTTAAAAACAGAAAATTTCTGATTGTGTAACCTAGGTCCTTTTGTCCAGCAGGTGGCAATATTACTAAAGTGTAGTTCTGACTTATAGGGATGCCATGGAGGTGGCATCTACCAATTGAGAGATGTCTTAACCATTTAGGAAGCCATTATACCCAGATCTAAGTGGCATTGTTAGCTTAAATCTGGGTCTTTTTTAAGAAAAATATATTATTTAAAGTTCTCTCAGACTATTTCATAGTCTTTCATAAATGTCTAGCTGTAAAATGATGTTATAATTAAGACACTGTCTAGACACATATCACATTATCTTAGACATCATTCTACAGAAAAAGTTGTTTTCTTTTTATCCCAAGTTTTGAAATAAAATTTGTTCCAATGTTGAAGGATACATGGAGAGAAGACTTGATAGGAATCAAAAGGAATTGTCTGGCTACAGAAAAAATAAAACACCAGTGAATAGCTGGGGCATCTCTTTTTCTTTCAGGACCCTGGAACACTACTGAATTCTTGAATGTCTCTTCTTTTGGGAAGCTTGGGACATTAGTGGGGACACTCCTTTATTCAGAAGCCCAAATAATCAGGTTTGCAAGCCTTGTTTGGTTATGGAGTTGATAGAGAAAGCCAAGTTGTTGGCTAATGAGATTTAAGTTCCATTGTTTTAAAATCCAGAATAAAGGTATTATGGTCTCTCTAATTTATAGCATGTACTTTATTCCCGTTAATATTTGGACATATCATGAAGAAACACACACACAGCCACTCGTCACAGTGAATTATAGGATAATGGCCACAGATTCCCTTCAGAAATAAGTGCTTCAAAAAGAGAAGGCTATACCGTTTGAAATCTAGCATAATCTCATCCATTGTAAGAAGAAGTTCTTCTCACCTGGACCAGAAAACATTAAATGAAAATTGTCTTAGTTAAGGTTTCCATTGTTCTGAAGAGACAACATCACTAAGGCAACTATTATAAAGGACAACATTTAATTGGGCTGACTCTCAGCTTTAGAGGTTCAGTTCATTATCATCATGGTGGAAATCATTGGGAGTGTGCAGATAGAGGTGAGGGAGGAGCCAAGAGTTCTACATCTTGATCTGAAGGCAGCCGGGAGAGACTGTCTCTTCTGCAAGCAGCCAGGAGAGTCTCTTCTACCCTACATAGAGCTTAAGCATAGGACCTCAAAGCTCACCCCCACTGTGACACGTTTCCCCCAACAAGGCCCTATTCTAACAAGGGCACGGTTACCAGTAGTGTCACTCCCTGTGGGCTAAGCATTCAAACACATGAGTCCATAGGGGCCAAACTTATTCAAACCACTGCAGGAATAGTTACCTCTTTCTTCAAAAGGCATGTTTAAGTTAGATAGCAGGAGAAAGAAACATGAAGGAATGAGAGCCAATCCCTAGAGACTATGTATTCTGAAGACAAGGAAGTAAGGGTCAGCCCATAGGTAGATGAAGACGTGCAATCAGGAAGGAAACTGTAGCAATAAAAGCATAAGGAAGTCTATAGCTTCAGCTCAAAAGAGGAGTCCATGCCATACCAACAAAACCATGGGACATCCAATGGTAACCCTAACAGATGTCGGTGGAACATCTCCTGGGGCTTCCTATGGCTCTTCATTCCTTATGATTGTCATTGAAAGGGTTTGGAAAAAACCCACAGAGTGCAGAGTGGAAGACAGGTGAGTTTATTAAAATAAATCAGTCCCAAGAGGTAAGATTGGAAAATAGCCAGGAGGTCTGTGGCCCTGTCTACATTTTAAATAGGGTTTATACTAAAGTCTCTATAACAGACAGTTTTTCCAAAAGGGCATTTTCATACCCAAATGATTGACAGAACATTGGATTAACTGGTAAGGGAGGAGACATTGCTATGTCATACTTTACCATAAAGCTTTTGCTTAGATAATAATCTTATGGCCTTCCACGTAGCTCAAAATGTCACGTCTCCACCCAGGGCCGGATGTGTTACTCAGATACCATTCTTGTGACCAACACTCAAATCCTGTAACTTCAGTTCTTTCTTCCCCAAGCTGCCATTTCCAGTGACCTCGTACATTGCTAAGATCTCACTAGCTACCTAGGCACGTTTTCTTGCCAGAAAAATTAATTTATGCAAATGCTGGCCACATATTTAGACAAATTTGGAAATTATAGCAATATGGTGGCTAAAAACACAGAAGAATATATGAAGAAGCTTCTGGTGAGAGTAATAGAAAGAGACCAGGCAAAATGGATACACAGATAAAATTCCTGATTCTACAAGCTTGAATCTGTTAACCTAAGTTCAATTCTCAGATCCCACAGTGGAGAGAGACAAGTCCTGAAATTGTCCTCTGACCTCTACACATATGCCATTGTACAAATGTGCCCTTATTCACGTATACGTGTACACACACACACACACACATACACACGGCCCCCAAACATAAGAATGATAAATAATAACCATAATCTAAAGAAAGAATAGTGGAATTGAGGAGAGGAGAGTGTTTACAGAAAGAAGAAATTAAATGGGGGAAATGACATGTCTTGTTCTGCCAGTGTCTGGAGCTCACATAAGAAAAGTGGGGAACAGGCCTATATAGGACTCCAGCCAGGTGGAGCTATGGTGGCCATGGATTCTAAATTTCAACCTGAGGCACTGAGTCAGATAGCAGATGTTTTCTGATTTGTAAACTAATTTCCTAGAAAAGTTTGACAAGTGCAGAGCTAGAAATCACAGTTGGTCACACGTGTAACAAGCTGTTTTCATTAAAGAGATGAAATCTTTATGACAGCAGGCCTTCAGATCTGTGGGTCATCCCAGCCACGGCTCACACCACTGGCTTCAGCCAATTACAAAATGTGAAGTCACTCTGAACTTGTAAGACAAAAACGAGAGGTCATCTGGCACATTTAGCCCACAGCATGGGAAATGTTGAAACACTTTTCACTGCATGTCTATTTGATAAACACCAACCCCAGTCCACAGAAGAGCATCTACGGGGAGGGGCAGTGAGTGTTTACCAGATATCTCTCTGTGGTAAGACAGAATCAGCCAGCAGCAAGCCCAGGGTGCTAGGTATATATTTGACACATCTTTTCTGTAAGGAAGTCAGTATTTCACAGCCCCCCAAAATGTTAGTAACTAAAGCAGGAAATGTTGTACCACAGTTCAGGATAGGAGCATTCCTTTTGGAAACAAAAACAGCCCTCATAAACTCTGTCAGGTTACTGAGACTGTGCATGACCCAGAGTACCACAGAGCCCTCCATAGAAAAAGCATGTTTACAACCCCTTCAGTGTACAGAAAGTGTTCTGAAAACAGGTGGCTGTCAAATGTCAGTCTCCCTTTTCTTCATGTGAGATTTCATGATCATAAAAGTAAAATCTTATCTATTTCTGCTAAAAACTCAGGGGCGAGGAATGGCCTCCATCGAACTCCTAGCTTTTGGTAGATGCTGAGTATAGCGAGGGAGTCATTGTCTTCAGTTATATGCCAACTTATGAATCCACCAGACTTCAGCAGACAGTTCTAAACTCATGGTCACATCGACACCCTTGCTAGAACTGTTGGGTCATATAATAAAACAAAAATTCATACATGTCAAAAGCAGTTTGTAGATAGAAGGGATTATGGATGGTGTGAAACGGAAATAAGATGTGGGAGGATTTGAGAGTAATTAGAATGAATCTTATCCATGTATGAAATTATCAAAGAGTACATTTAATTCATAAATGAAGTAGAACACAAGTCATCAAAATATCACAATACAGCCAGTATTCTGTTCTCTCAGGATTTAAGTTTACTGATGAATTTGCAAAATAATTAGTGAATTTCTGTGCCTGTGAAATCACAGGTATGAATAGACACAATCAAAACCAAGACACTTCCTATGGTGTGAACACCCCCTTTACTCAGTGTCTGAAGCAAATCTTGGTGCACAGCATGGCACTGTCACATCCACTACAAAAGGCATGCTTAGCTTTGCACATGGAGAAGGAGGACTGTGACATGGGAGGCCAAGGCTGAAGGAGGATTGGAGGATGGAATGGGTGCACATGGACTGTTACCTAAGCATACAATCTCATGTGATCAGCTATGGAACACTCTTGGAGCAAGTAGACACCAGGTGAAGAAGGCTCCCATTTATGATTCGCAGCCATCGGGGAGCCCAGCACTGTGCTTGGGGAGCAAGGCCACTGGGATTGACTGTATCTGTGGCAGAGTCTTGGGTGTGAATGTTGGCCTAACACTTCCAAGTGCCCTGCATATCAGTCACTGAGAAACAAGGAGGTGTAGATGGAAATTATAAGACAAAGGGAACTATATTTTCCTTTAGGGGATGCTATGAGTTGAAGCCAATGTCTTTTTTTTTCTATTTTACATGATAGATGAATGTATACATATTATCTTTATTTTTCACTACCCTTCACTCTGTAAATACTGATTTATTGAGCATGTTTTATTTGGTTCACCAGTCTTGAGTACCTGTGCCATGGTAAACAGTTATCTACACACATTTTATAGAATAAATATACTAAGCACTACAGTTAAGCTGTGAAACTTCCCAGTTGTGGGCCTGAATCTAAGATGTTTGAAATTTTATGTCAAAGTTGAGGCATTTATAATACTTGTGTGATTTATTATTTAGACCCAGTAAAAAGGGCTTACCATGTTCCTAGACATGTAGACAGTTGAATGCTCTTTCAATTATGACCTTGAGGCTGGATAAGAAAAACTACCTTAGGCATTTGTCTTCTCCCAGTAATTCTTTTGGAATCAGGTGGAAGTTAACACACTGCCTGCTCCACTGACCCTCCCTCCAGGAGTGAATGAGGTTGAGCTGAGAAACAACATTCTAGTAAATATATTGTCCACATACAGACCTTACTTTGCTTTTTAAAGAAACAGAAGCCTCACCAATGTGCATCTCTTTGTTTCCTCTCTGACATCTGACATGTCTTATTCGTATTGAACACAGTGCCAGCCACATGTTTAAATATGGAAGGAGGCAACTGGAAATAGAAACAGAAATATCACGTAAGTCAACATCATGGAGTATGCTGTACTTATGTTTATGGAATTATTGTTGTCTTATAGAATTGTTTGCTGAGGTATTGTTTTGAGCCGTTTATATACTGTTGAATTCTATAACTTGATTGGTACTCAGATCAAGGCTATAAAACCAGGCTCAGAAAATATAAAGAAATATATTAGTGTACCTGCCTACATCTTTCCTTCAGTATTGTTAAGGGAAATTGTACAGTGAAAAGAAGTCATCTATTTCCACGGTATGATGGGAAAAAAAATACATGTTCACAGTTAGAAAAATACTTTTCATTTCCCTTCTACTTACTACGTGTTTGACTTAACGTAAGTCAGTTGTTTATGGTCAGCACACATTGGCATGTTGATTTCCTCGATAAAAGAAGCCATGTTTTGTTTCTTTGTGTTCTGAGATAAACATAATGATGGTACACACCAGGGATGCAACATGGACATGTTTGGCATTTAAAAACTTAACTTTTCCTATTCATAAATATAATATCAGAAGCTGCCGAGATTAGTGAAGGCTCACCATAAACATGTCTACCCCACACAGAAAAGCAGCTATTCTCCCCGCTTTTGCTCCCCACCTTATTTCAGTACCCACTGAGTGCTCATATTTGTATGGGGGAGGGCCTCACGATAGTCTTAGTGTCCCCATGTTGACTCACATGTAGAAAACTTAACATCACTGTATCGACAAAGCAAGCGCACAGCTGGGCCGCCTGACTCCTAGATATGAGGCTACTGATGTGTCAACAGTTTGTAACAGCCTATCCAAAGCTTTCCACCATGCCTACCTCAGCCTGCTGCACCCCTGCCACACCATGCCTGCCTCAGCCTGCTGCACCCCTGCCACACCATGCCTGCCTCAGCCTGCTGCACCCCTGCCACACCATGCCTGCCTCAGCCTGCTGCACCCCTGCCACTTACGTGGCAAATGAATAGCTTTGTCATTCAGGTAGTTCTTGTCTGTAAGGGAATTGTACTGTTTCCCACAGGCACCCCTAATCTGTCATTTATCTGTACACAATTTTTTGGTTATTTTTTTCTTTCTCAGACTAACTTTGTTTTTTTCAACTTTTTTTCCAGGGCCAATGAGATGGCTCCTAGGATGAAGAAGCTTAACCATCAAGTCTGACAATGTGAGCTTCGTCCATGGGAGCCCTATGGTAGGAGAAAATCCACTCTGGCAAGGAGCCTTCTGACCTATTTGTGGAGAGGGGTGGAAAAAATAAATAAAAGTTAAATTTGTTTTTTTTAAGAAAAATGTGCAAAATGACAGATTTTCAGAATAAAGACACAAGGCATAAGCTTGTTATTTTGCATGCTAGCCTTAAAAAACTAATTAAAAGGGAAAAGTAACAGTGCATTGAAAATGGTTGCATGTGACTTATCAACTCTTTGTCTATCTTTCATTTGATGGTAACAGATAATTCTCCAAGAAGGGAGGCACTAAGTAAGAGATATCCATTTCTACACTTGGGATGGGGCTGGAGCCCTGGGGTTCTCTGCAGACTTCTTTCCAGTAACCCGACCTCACAGCTCCTGACTACTGTGGTGTCCTTGCTCTCAAACGCCTCTTCTCAATCCTGAGAGTTCTCCACACTCTGCCCTGTCTTCACTGAATCTGAAAAATTATCTCAAAGTGTCCCACTGTCCAGCTTAGGTCACTGATACACAGTGCCTAATGTTTAGTAATTAATAATATTGTTTCATGTGTTTTATCTTATACTTGGTTATTTGACAAAGTAAAAAACTATGATCCTATCACCTTCTCTAATACAGAAGGTAAACCCTCTTACCCATTTTAAAAAATTATATCTTCAAAATAAAATGTAAAAATGTGTCTTCCTTTTTCCTCTTTGCTAATTTGTATACTCACACAATAAATCTAACGTAAGGCACTTTTTTCCATGTTGAAAAATGCCACCAATATCTACTTCAGTATGCATCCCTACTGTGTGATACAATTTCCATAAGATGATAGTCACCCCATAAATATTTGACTGAGGAAATGAGTAAATCCCACATCCACTCAAGAAGAGGACGCATGAAGTGTATTTGCAGAACACAATGCTTCTAAATTTTGTTTTATGCAGCAAAGTTCTACAGAAGTAGGAAAAGGAGGGCATGAAGGAAATAGAAGAAAGACTTGGTTTCTGTACATGTGTAGAAAGGGAGATCAGGCTTCAGTCTTTCCAAAAGATATAGAGCACACTGCAGACTTGACTTTGGGGTCACCCTTCTTGCTGCTGTGCATCAAAAGGAGAGAGGCATCATATGGATCTGAAAGCCCCTCCCTTTTTCATGTCAGTCCGCTCTCTGTTTTCTTCTTTCTCCGCACCTCTCTTTCTGTCTTTCTGCTCACCCACCTCTTTGTCCACTCCTTCTGCCCCCTTTCTCCTCTATCTTCTTTCTCTCTTTTATATCTGATATTACATGCATTGTATTTTGGAGTCCAACATTCAATAGCCAATTTGCTGTGTTGATATTGTTTCTCTATGATGACCAAACAAGAAGAGAAACAGCATTTGTAACTGCACATTTGCCCATGGTCCTTTCTGGGACCCCTTCTGCTTCTGCATTGATGTTTCCCAGGGAGACCTGAGAGAATCTACCGTCCCTGGGACTACATCGAGGGCACGCTATTAAACTCATTACTTCTCACAAAAGCATGCTCTTTGCTGCTTAGAAAGATTGCCCTTGTGTAAGGTGTCTCTGGGTGAGAAGCAATTCAAAACTTAAACACTGCAACTGTCATTTTTAGAATGCTAATTTTATGTGGATATCAACTTGGGGCTTATTGAAAAACAAGGCTTAGGGGCAAATTAATATTAAAGAGTAATTATATGTGAGAAGTCTTGTGTCTGTTTTATTTCTCTTAGTTCATAGAGCAGTGTTCCCAGAAAACAAAACAAACCACAAAAATCTCTGACTTTTGAAGTTAGTTCTTCCATGAAAACTGTGACAGGTCAGGACACCCTTGTGTATTTTTGTACCTGCCCATCTTGATATATGTCTTAGATTTTTCTCCTGCTTTTAATTCTGTAAACATTCAATGTTGAGTGAATGCTTATTTTTGATACAATCAAATCCATGGCACACCTGTCTCTGAGGATGAAGAGACAGTGAGTGAGTCACCAAGAGGAGGAGGGTCACATTAACCCTAGGAAGACATGAGGGATAATTTATGAAATTGAGTTTTTGAGGGCATAAAAAGGATTCACTTTTGAGTGAAAAGTGCTTGTGGGTTTCCTGGAAGAGGTCATCTCCTTGTTCTCTAACAGGGATACAGAGCTATGCCCACTTCATATTTAGGCTAGTGCCTTGGGACTCAGGAAAGTAGTTCTTACAAGTTGTAAAATATACCACTGCAAATGTTTATTCTCCGGCTATCCCTAGCTGTCTGCAAATCAGTCCACTGAACACTACTGTTCTGCATCCTGTTGCAAGTGCATCTTTTTCTCTGATGGAGAAACAGCCTGCTTCCTGGGGACACAAATCTGAGGAATAACAGAACCAGCAGTTCTCTGTTGATTTTAACTCAGAGAGGACCTTTTTGTCACCGAGTTCATTCTCTAACTGAAGAGGAGAGAAGTGCATAAAAAATTGAATGCTGAAAGCCAGCCTTCTGATGGGCCAGGGCAGAGAACACAGTGTCAGGGCGGCATCTCATAATGTAAGGAAAAGCAATTTGCTCATCTAGGTGAGTGCTTTATCCTCTGCGAGTGTGTAACCTGAAGAAGGTAAATTACTTTTTCCTGGTACCACTTGGTAGCCAAGAGGAGGCAATTTACCTCGTAATGTCAAGACACCCTGCTGCCGTGAAAGTGGTCATATCCTGAGCTTGCTACAGGAGAGTACTTGGCCCACAGTCAAGCTGACCTCTGTAAATCTTTCATTCTCGGGCTGAGATACTGAAAATATACCCAAGCAGGCAGATGAGTAGGTGTGTGTGTGTGTGTGTGTGTGTGTGTGTTTGTGTGTGTGTCAGACAGACAAAGAGACAGAGACACCGAGAGAAAGAGACTGGGTATAGGGTGCTTGTTTGATTTTTTGTTTGTTTCGTTTTGTTTTAGATTCCTCATTCATTGTGATTTTACTGCATGGTTCCCGTGGAAACAGTAGTTTTTCAACATTCTAAAATGGTGAAGAAGGACTTTTCTTCAGTAAGATTACATCTTATATTGCACGGGTCTGGCAGCTGAATGCTCTAGGAATGACACCTTCATCTGTGTTTTAAGGCCTACACACGTAGAAAAGGAATTGGTAAGCTAAAAACCCCGTAGCAAGCCCACCTGTTAGGAAAAATTTCAACTCTGTAAATTGGCTGTAACAAGAGAGCATTGGAAGCACAATGGCCTTATTTGAACTTCCTTTTAAAATGTGTGTGTGTGTGTGTGTGTATGTGTGTGTGTGTAATTTTTCTATGTTTTCTATTATCTTCACATGATATGTCCTATTATGGTTTCACTCCCTCTACTCCTCCCAGTTCCTCCCTACTTTCTCTCCTGTCTGAAGCCACACCTTTCTGTCTCTCATTAGAAAACAGCCTTCTAAGGGTTTATAATAAAATAAAATAAAATAAAATAAAATAAAATAAAATAAAATAAAA
>NW_021604596.1:8637750-8692015 GCF_004785775.1 Grammomys surdaster
AATAAAATAAAATAAAATAAAATAAAATAAAATAAAATAAAATAAAATAAAATAAAATAACAAAAACTTACACATAGGACAAAACAAACAAGAGCAAGAGCCCAAGAAAAGGCTGGACACACACACACACACAACAATGTTTGTATATTCAGGAATCCCATAAAAACACTGAATGGGGGAGAAGCATCTCTGGGACACGCTAGAAACCTTAGGAAACCAGGAACTCCCGGGAATCTCTGAGGGTGACTGTATCTAAGACTCCAGCAGTGGGGGATGTGGAGGCTTAACTGGTCATCTCCTGTAACAAGGCAAAACTTTAAGAAGGGATTGGGACACCAACACAGCCACAAAACATTAGACCTACAATTTGTCCTGTCTATAAGATGTGCGTTGACGTCTCAGGGCATGCTGGGACCCAGGGGGAGGCTTTACCTTCTCTGAGAAAAGAGGAGAGGTAATGAGGGGGAGGGGTTTGTGAGGGTGGGACTGGGAAGAGAGGAGAGAGTGAGGGCTGTGACCTGGATATAACATGAAAGAATGAATGAATGAAGAAAGAAAAAACTTAAAAAAGACACTCTAAAAAATAAAAGGAAAAGATTATCATGAAAAAAATAACTTATTGAAAAACAACAACAACAAAAAAACACACCTAACTGGAAGCCGTAATATATACACAAAGGGCATGTAGGATAAAGAGCAATTATGAAAAACAGACATTTACATATACTTCTAAAGTCTTATTGAGAATACCCTGTTGGCATCGGATAGCCAATCATAGGCGCAGCAGCTGCGGTAGCCGAATATGCATATGCTTCTTGATTCATACCTTTGTACATATTTGCAACATTACTTCCATATTGCTGAGTGCTATCATAACCGTTCTGGTAAGTCCCTGTTGGATTACCAATCCTAAAACTGATCTGTATACCAGCAGATACAAAATTACTTCCCAAGCTCCCATCGGTGTAATTTGCAGCACTGTAAACACCTTTCTGAGTTTTAGCCCCAAAATCTCTCAGGAGCAGACTAGAGTAGCCTCTGTCATAGTTTTCCCGGTCTCTAAAGGTATTAAATCCACCCTTTCTGCCTGCAGAGTATCTCTCACAACGATCATCCTTCATGCCTCCGCTACCCCCGGAATGACCTGAACCTCTTGTCTTCGAGCAACTGAAGCAACAAAGGATTAACTGCTTGCTTAGCTTCCCGAAGCACAGAGATAAGGTCGCTCCCTTGCTTTATGTCATTAGGTGTAAAGAAAGTGTATGCTGTGCCTGTTTTGGTACTGCGAGCAGTTCTTCCAATTTGATGAATATAATCCTCTGAGGAGTTAGGGTAGTCATAATTGATGACAAATTTCACATCTTCCACATTTAGCCCTCTGGAGGCCACATCGGTAACAATCAGAATAGGAGCTTTTCCATGTTTGAATTCATTTAGAACCCAGTCACGTTCCCGCTGACTCTTGTCACCATGAATGCCCATGGCAGGCCACCCGTGTCTCCTCATTTTTCTGGTGAGTTCATCACATCTTCTTTTGGTTTCAACAAAAACAATGGTTTTATTCTCCTTCTCACTCATGATCTCTTCCATCAGACAAATACGTTTTTCATCCTTTTCAATGTCATGACATACACCCACAATCTGAAGAATGTTATGGTTTGCACTCAGTTCCAGTGCACCAATATTGATATGAATACAGTCTTTCAGGGAATCTTCAGCAAGCTGCCTTACTTCTTTTGGCGAAGTTGCACTCCACATTAGTGTTTGCCTATCAGGTCTTATTTGATCCACAGTTTTTCTTACTTGGGGTTCAAGTCCCATATCAAGCATCCTATCAGCTTCAAGGACAAGGTAAGTTGCTCTTCTCAGGTTGGTTTTCCCACATTCTAAAAAGTCAATCAGCCTTCCAGGTGGTGCAATACAGATCTCCACACCTCTTTCCAAACCACGAATCTGTGGTCCTTTGGGGGCACCACCATAGATGCAAGTAGACTTCGAGCTACAAGCTCTACAATACTCAGCAGTGATTTGCTGCACCTGCAGTGCCAGTTCTTGAGTTAGTGCCAGCACTGAGCAAATAGGTCCATCACCTCTCTCTAGGAATGGCTGGTGGTTTATGTGTACCATGGCAGGCAGCAAGTAAGATAACATTTTCCCAGATCCAGTCTGAGCTACTCCAACCATACCCAATCCACTGAGAGCAACTGGCCAGCCCTGAGCTTGAATAGCAGTGGGTTCAGTGAAGTACTGCCTTGCAATCACATCCATGACATTCGCAGGAACGTTTGCTTCATAAAGATTCAGAACAGGTTTTGGACAGCTGTGATCTCTAACTGTAATTTCCTTGCTTCTTCTGTATGTATCTACCTCTTGTGCAGTGCTCCTTGCCAAATCAGGTGTTCCTGATAAAAATTCCTCTCAAATATGAGCAGCTCATCAAGATTCCACTTCTTTTTAACTAGTTTCTCCCCAGGATTTCCAAACTTCTTTCCAGAGAGGCGTCCTGTTCTTCTCCCTCAAAATCGAGGTGCACAAAACCCTTGATCCCGGCCGCAGTCTCGGTCACTAGAATAGCTCGACATGGCGTCAAAGGTTGCGGTGTGCGGGAGGAACCCAGTGAAAGAGAATTCAGTTGCGATGAGTCGCTGAGAGAAGGCCTCGGTGACGGGCAGTGACCACGACCAGAGCTGTAAACCCAAGGATCGATGGAAGTGAATGAGGTCAGTTAGTGGGTTTCTAGATATCTCAATGTTTGAAGGAGATTAAGTGGTAAGGGGAGTGTAGCAAGAATTGGGGAGGAATATCAGCAGAGTTGACTATATTAATCAAGGAAGCAGACTGCTGCATAAGAAACAGAAAAGATGAACTCAAGAAGTCCCTTGAGGGCCAGTGAGATTGCTCAGTGGTACTTGCCACCAGTCCTGGTGACCTGAGTTCCATGCCTGGGACCTACATGGTAGAGGGAGAGAACCAGCTCCTGAGAGCTGCACTTAGACCTCTCAACTGCATCTTACCATGCATGTGCACGTTTGAGCATGCATACACACACACATGCACACTCATACACAAGCACATATGGACAAACATACATGGACAGACATACACACATATGCATATATATATATATATATATATATATATATACACACACACACACATGGACACATACATATACATGCACATATATACATATGCATGCACATATATACATATGCATGCACATATATACATATACACATACACATATATACACATAAACACACAAACATGCATACACAGATGCACACACATACATGCCCACACAAAAACATATACAATACACACATATATGCATGCATATCCATGTACAAATGCATACACGCATATATATGATGCATACACATGCACACACATATACGTGCACACATGCATACACACATATATACAATGCATACATATACACATGCTCACATGCATACACACACATACAAACACACATACCAAATAAATAAAGGCAATAGTAAATTTTATTTAAAGGAATGTCTTTGGATATAAATATGCACTACTTGGTGATGGACAAGATGCTCTCAAGGGAAAGAAAGGGTCACATAGGGGGCATTAGGTCTCTGTCGTTAATAGTTAGATGCGGACAATTGATTGCATTAGGAATGGTACAAAGATGCATAGATGATGGAGGCCAGAGTAACGGTGTCCCGGTAACAACACATCTGAAGCTCTTAGGGTATATTAACTGTGCTGATAAGTAGATATCAGAACAAAGGATTATGAAATCAGAAACAAACAGAAAACATGTAAGCTTAGAAGCCATTTGGTATTTATTTTTTAAAATATAAGTGACTCTCCTTTAAGAAGCCAATATCCATATTCTTAGTTATGTCTTACTTTTTTCTAAATGTCTTTTTTTCTCTAAACTCTGATGTTTAACATTTGCATGAAACTCCCTTTATAAACTTCAACTCTATTTTAAGAAACTTTCTTTTACAGATGCTTGTAGATACAAGTAAATATAACATTTCAAAAGTACTAATATATCAGGATTTTGGTGGCACACCACCCAGCCTTTGAGAAGCAGAGGTGGTCAGATTTCTGTGAATTTGTGGCCAGACTGATCTACAGAATAAGTTCCAATATAGCCATAGCTACATATGAAACCCTATCTGGAAAACAAACAAACAAACAAACAAACAGAAATATTAATATAGCAATATGCTCTATAATGTTACAGTTTTGACATCACAGAGGCATGATACAGCTGACAGCATTGGGGAGCTAATGGACAGTTCTAAGAGAAAGTTCTAGAGAGAAAGAGGAGAAAAGAAGGTAAAGTCATGATAAAGATACCTCATTGTCAACTTGTGGTCTTTTTGTGATAGAATTGTCAGTTTGCACTCTGAGTCACCCAGTGTTTCTATAACAGTTTAGAAGACCTTTCTTTTATACTTGATTGACTCTTTGTGGACTTCAGCATCTAATACACTTCCCTATAACCCATTCTAAGTTTTTGGTGCTGTTTGAAAGAGAATGACCCTCATTGGTCACATGTTTAAATGCTTGGTCCCTAGCTAGTTGAACTTTTTTGGAAGAATTAGAAGGTGTGGCCTTGTTGGAAAAGGGATGTCACTGAGAGTGGGCTTTGAAGTTTCAAAAGTCCATGCAATTCTAAGTTAGCTCTATCTCTGCCTCATGCTGGTAGATCAGACGTAAGCTCTTAGTCAGTGCTCCAGTGTCATGCCTGCCTGTTGCTGTGTTCTCTACTATGATGACCATAGACTCTAACCTGCTGGCTCTGTGAGTCCTAACAAACTCTTTCTTCTGAGTTGTCTTGGTCTTGGTACTTTAGCACAGCAACAGAAAAGTAACAAAGGCAACACCCTTTCATAGATTTAAAAAACCCACAAAATACTATCTATTGTACATGAAGTATGCTTTTGCTGGGGGAAATCCTACCTTGGAGAACAGCTTGAGGCTTTGCCAACTATATGTCAGGATACAGAATGGAGCATCAGATGAACAGATGACTAAAAAAATGTAATTTTTACCTAAATGTCTTTTAAATGAGCTATTCTTTCTTATTCTATATCTATCTATCTATCTATCTATCTATCTATCTATCTATCCATCCATCTATGTATCTATGCATCTATCTATCTATCTGTCTATCTATCTGTCTATCTATCTATCTCTATCTCTCTGTCAATTTATGGTATAATAGTATTTTTGGTATAGTATATGGTAATATATTTGGTATAATATATGGTAATATATTTGGTATAATATATGGTAATATATTTGGTATGATATATGGTAACATATATTTGGTAAATATATAATTTATGGTATAATAGTATTTTTGAAGGAAGGAAGGAAGGAAGGAAGGAAGGAAGGAAGGAAGGAAGGAAAGAAGGAAGAAAGGAAGGAAGAACTTTGGAAGCCACCACCCCTAGCCTACATATTTATAAACTTATTTTCTGTTTATTTGCTCTTCTATTTTTGTATCATCTGATATTTTATCTTTTGCAAAATAATATTGCTTTAGTCTTTCTTTTTTATTTTTTCTTCTTGACTTATTAAGGAAAATAGGACTTTTTCTAGTAATAAAACAAAAAAATTCTGCAAAAATCTTTATATATGTGTATGGATAAAGATTTGAGTGTGTGTGTGTGTGTGTGTGTGTGTGTACGCGTGCGTGTCTGCGTGTGTGGCTCTGTATAAATTTGTAAAAATATCTCCATTTAACCATTTCACATGCACACGTATTTTAACATGTGAGCCATCTCACTAGACAAAATTTATAATTTTCAAAGGATGTATTATTTTTAAAAGTATTTATTAAGGAAGAAGATATCTTTTAAGATATAAATAGCAGTAATAATAAGAACATAATGTGGGCTAGGCTTGGTGGAGGGTTTGTCTATTATGCACAAAGTTGGATTCCCAAAAAAACAAAAGACAACATAATCTATTCTATAAAAAAAGCTACGATCTTGGCTTGTAAAACATCCAGGCAAATCTGAGCTAGTAGAGAAAATGATCTCATGGAAAGATGTTCACTGGTAATCAGCAAAAGCTTTGAGAAGTCACAAATTCTAACCTCATTGTGACATGAGAGCCTGGGCAGCATGACTTTGGCCTTGGGTAGAAAGTATGTGCCTCAGGCGGGCAACTTCTTGACATCATTTTTAGCATGAGGGCAGGAATGCTGGCATGTCTGGGACAGGACCAGAATGCACTTGAGACATTTTAAAGGGCATCCACTCATTGTTTAAAATGACAAATTAACACTTGTTGCTCATAAAATGGTAAAGAAGATGCTAAAAATCTTTTGTGAGGTCTCATCCAGGGAATGAATTCTTCTAAACATCTTAAATTGTTTCTCTCTTGAGTTCTAGGGAGGACCTAAGATGGGAGAAAAATTCACCAGATTTAGGGAGAGTAGAGAAGGTAGTTAAGATAGATTTGGAAATTGGGGCCTGAGGATAACACAAAGATTCTCTGTTGCCATGGAGAATGGACACACGTTATCTTTGCCTCATGAGTGCTATTAATTAGTTATGAGCCCAAGGGCAGGGTTGGACCATTCACTTTTCTTCTCTCCAGAGCTGTAACAGTCGCTGGTATCCAGCACATGCTGAATAAATATCTAATGAATGACCAGAGGCAGCTAAGAGATTTTACATGGGCAGAACAATAACAAAGACTAGAAGTGAGAATTTAGTAAAATTTCTACTAAATGGGCAATAGACTTGTAAATAGCTTACAGATTGGGAAAGGGTAAAGAGGGACAGAGGCTGAACTTGTGCCTGGGGTTGTGAATGACAGATGGAGAGTATGTCAGGTGTCTTTCCCATATCTTGAACAGATGGCTCAGAGCTGGAAGGGAGGCTGGAGTGAATGGAACTCTGCTTGTTGAAAGGTCTTAGGACAGTCTACAAATGACAAGTTAACTGATGAATTGCAGAAAATAGCAGTGGCAGAATCATGCAAATGTCTAGACACTAAAATTCCTATATCTAGTCTTAAATTTAATTCTGGACTATTTGAATTCTTCATATTATTGGCTTGGTACCAAATTTGACTAGACAAAAGTAAACTGACTTAACTCCACCAGTTCTAAGACACACAGCTCCCAGCAATCTTGAGCTTCGGCTTCTTTAGCTGCAAAATTTCAATACTCAGCACCAACCTCATAAGAATGCTGCAGAGACAGCTGGGAAGTGGTGGCACACGCCTTTAATCCCAGAACTTGGGAGACAGAGTCAGGCGGATTTCTGAGTTCGAGGCCAGCCTGGTCTATAGAGTGAGTTGCAGGACAGCCAAGGCTACACAGGAAAACCCTGTCTTGACAAAAACCAACCAACCAACCAACCAAACAAACAAACAAAAAACAATGCTGCAGAGATTAAATCCTTCAGACCATTATGATTAAATCCTTCCAGCCACACAATATTGTTAAGAAGAAAGTGGTTATTATCAAAAGACATGTTTGCAGAGAATAAACATACTTTACAAAGTTACATTTCCTTTCATTTTGAAAAAGAAATGTTTGTTATTTTTTGTAAATATGTGTATTTTTGTGTAAATATGTGTGCCTATGTGTGTTTACATGTACCATGTGTACATGTAAACATGGACCATGGACTCCAGAAGAGGGCATTGGATTCCCTGGAACTGGAGATAGCAATGGTTGTGAGCTGCTATGCAGTAGGAACTTAACCTGGATTGGCCCTCTGCAGAAGTGTGTTTAAACACTGAGTCATCTCTATGGGCCCTACTGAACTGCCCCACATACACACACACACACACACACACACAAGATTTTAAATTGTTCATTTGAGGGCGTGTTTGAGAGGTGGTAATGATATTTCATGAAGTCTACAGTTCTGCTCCTGAGGATGGTGATGGCACCCTGCCTGGAGGAGATTTAATTGGAAGAAACATGGACACTTTCCACCCTTAAAAACCTGTGCTGAAAGTCTTTATAACTAAAATTTTTACTAATTAGAAACATCTTTATTGTGAAGAAATGTTCTCCAAAGTTATTACATGTTAAGGGAAAGTGATACGCTTTTCACCCAAACATTTTTCTTACAGATGAAGTTGAAGCTGAGAAAAATTCAGTCAACTGAATTAACTGAGACTTAGACTCACATTTTGAGGGTATCAGATGTGATTGAAACCATCATCTGATGATAAGTGGCATCCAGCCACAGTGTTTGTCTTTTTTCTCTAGAGACTGGTGTACAGAACTATTTCTTCGCACTGTTCCTATCTCTTGATTGATCATCATTGCTTAGGTGGTGAAGTTACCCAGTCTTAATCCCATTGTGCCCTGCCCTGTGGTCTACCGAGTGGTATAGTCCAAGGGATTAGGCAGTCTTCTTGAAGCTTAAATTGGAGTCAGAGTAAATGAATTTCTTTGACTAATACAAAGCAAAAACAAAACTGCCTGGGTTGCAAGTCTAAAATTTGTCTTTATAGTTTTGGTTTTGTTCTTTTTACTGAAATGCCTGAGTTACATATGAGTTCCTTGGTTTGAGATGCTTTACTGCCATGCCTCCAGATATCATTTGTTATTTCCTAAAACAGTTCCTGAGGTGGCCTCAGGGCTATGGCTCTCTCCTGCAGAGTCCATGTGTTACTGTACTTTCCCTACCATACTGCCCAGAGAGATCTTGTCCTCTTCACCACAGGCTGCTCTCCTGTCAACTTCTAAAGGGCCATGTCTTCAGACAGACACGGAAGCTTCTGCAAAAGAGACTGGTTCTGGCCAGTGCCTGTTGTCTGAGGCAACCTGAAGTCCCATGCCTTGAAGAGGAGAACTGAACTAGCTTCAACTCTAGATGACACATCTCCTTCCAGAACTTCACCACAACTCGAATCATTTCCTTCTGAAATGTCAGCCATTTTTACATATGAAATTTAACCAGTATAATGTCAATACAACATACAAAACACTACACTATGGATTTTCAAGTTATCAGTATCTTATCTTGTAGCTGACTTAAGTATATTTGTAAATTTCTTTACATTAGCTTCTAGTGGGGGCTGGGGACATGGCTCAGGAATTAATAGTACTTGTTGCTTTTTCAGAGGACCCAGGTTCAACTCCCAGCACCACATAGAAGCATACAACTGTCTATAATTCAAGTTCCAGGGGATCTGACATCTTATTTTCACTTCCATGGGCATCAGTCATGCACAAGGTGTACAAGCATGCATCCAGATAAAACAAACACATTAAATAAAAGTTAGCAAATCTACATTAACTGCCAATCAATGGTCCCAGACTCATTCTGCTTTTCTTCAATCTCTTGCATGTAGCTATGGACTGAATGGAATAATAAAAGTCTTTTTCCCCTTTGGCTCACTCCCACTGCAGGATATTTACTGTAAAACCTCTAGAAACATTTATTGAATGTCAATTATGCTCTGGGCACTGTGTCACTGACTTCTAACTCACAATGTCTAAGGCAGACTTCAGCCCCGGAGAAGATGATGACATTTCTGTGGTTTTGTGAGATCCAATTGAAAAAATCAACAAGGGCTGAAAGAAAGCCTTATAAGCCAACCAAGAGCTCTAGAACATTGTGACATGTGATATGTCCATGTGACATCAAAGCAGTTCCAAGTTATGGAGGCAGTCTGGGTACAGGACAGAGCTAATGGCTCTCCAAAGAAGAGGGGGTGAGTTCAGTCTAGAGGAAGGTAGGTGCTATGTTGAGCATTAATGAAAAGTTGGGTTCCAGAGCCTGGTATCAACTGATATAGCCTTAGTCCACACTTGGGGAGGTGCAGGTGCTCTCTATACTGCCTGAGCATGCTTTGCTTCAGGAATCAAACAGTGACGGGCAGATTATGTCTATAATCATCACACAATCTAAGGATGTGGATGAAAGATCTTCATTGCAAGTGCAATGTTATGCCTGTGCCCCAACTTCTCTTTACAACAGTGCCAGAGAACAACTTGGCAGAGTCTAGGAATGAAGAACAACTGCCCACTTGCAAAGAAATATGCACAGGATCTATATTTTACTAAAACCCTTAGAATGAAACAGAGATAAATAATACATCTTCCAGTTTGCTAGCATTCATACACATTTACTTTTTTTAATTTAAAATTATATTGTATTGTGTGTCAGACAGAATTCTAGATTCTGCAGGTTCAGAAATGTCCTGAGAAGTCTCCATAATCTATCTCAAAGTCTAGAGAAGTGTCATTGTGTAGAGAGGCTTCATGAAGGGTATCCAACTCTGATTAGTAGGGCCAGGCACAAAAAGATTCTCAACAGAGAGTAAAACAGAGTTTCCTAGAGAAATGGTTCTGGATCTAGAACACAGCATGCAAATTTTGAAGATGAAACAAGATCTAATCAACTCTGAGATCACTGAAATATGAATAACCTTTATCTTCTTACTTTGGCATTGAAGTCTATACCTCATAGTAATATTTTCAAAGGAAGCAAAATACTAATGCAGCCAAAGCTTGATACTGTAGCTGGACACAGACCAAGTAGCAGAATTCTTAAAACTCCCTTTTTAAACATTTTATGAGCCCAATTCCTTAGAAGTAGATCTTGGGACAGGAACTAGAAAGCAGGTGAGTCATTCATGGAGAGCTCTTCAGAAGCTGTAAAGAAGAATCAGGATGATGAGGCAGATGCTGGGAAGCAATGAAGAAGACTTAAGTAAAAATTAAGTATTGACTCTATGCACTGGGGAGAGCTAAGAGCAGGAATCATAAAAGAGTCGCCATTCTCTCTGCCTTCTTAAGTAACTTCAGTCTTTCCTGTACCTCCATTGTGTTAGCCACACAATGTCATCCAGAGCTAACCGTATGGTGTGTATTCTGACATTCTTGCCAGTATGACAGGGGGTGGAGAAAGAGAGATGGAAGGGAGAAGAGGGAGGGGCAAGGAGAGAGAGAGAGAGAGAGAGAGAGAGAGAGAGAGAGAGAGAGAGAGAGAGAGAGAGAGAGAGAGAGAAAGAGAGAGAAACTGAGTGACGAGGAGGGTAAGCCAGTATCCTGCTGTCCTGAGGATGAATTCTGGAAATCGGGGTTTCTCAGCTGGAGGTCTGAAATGTGGGCTGCTATGTTTCAGAAAGCCTGACATCTGTGTTGGCCTTTCATTTGTCCAAAGTGAATCACAGATTCCTGAAAGAATCATAAACTTGCTTTTGCAGTTGTCTGAAGGCTAGGTCAAAGGACAGTGTTTTTCTGTCTTGTGATTGGGTTGGAATGACATACTCCTACAGTGAATTTTGTAGGGTCATAAAAACATAGAGGCATCCCAGAACCCTCCTCTGCATGCTTCCTGCACTTACCACTCCCTCCCTAATCTGGTCTTTCAAAACTGAATCGCTTTATGTATTATAGGAGTTGAATTTTTGTATGTATGTTGTCTCTGAAACATGGCAGTTTGAATTCCTCTTAATAGTTTAGTGCACTGGGCAATATAAGGACATTCTGGTATTTCTCTTTAGAATTTGGTTTCTTTTTATGACCATCCTTATTAAGCTATCTTCCCTTATGGACAGTACATAGAAAAACTAATTATCCACTTATAAGGCAACAGTGGCTTACGCTACATGATTTGGACAGTATGAAGTCCCGTGGTATATGTTTATAAACCACTCTTCTGTTTTCAATATTGTCCTTGATCCTGCTGGATAGTATGAAGGGAAAGTGGAAATGATTCCCTCTTCTGAGAAAATAACAAAATAGTGGAAATAAATAAAAGAAAGACAAGTTAAAATGTCCCACATTAGACGATAAAATTGTCAAGTTCACAGACATGAAGTGGTGTGGGGATGAACGATCTAGAAGACTCTTGAGTCCTTAAGAGGCAAACAATGTTTCATTGCCAGGAGAATGTGGATAAACGCATGTATTTGTTTCTTTAAATACAACTTTTGCCACTTGGAGTTCATATAAAAATTAGTAAGTGACTCATCACATTCAAGGGCTCTGAAGCTCTTTTGGAAGGAGCAGACGAGGTGGCAAATGATGTGTGCAGTGTGAGCTCAATGCTTGCATTCAGATTGCTCAGGCACAGGCAGGCACTATAGTTTTCCATGAGCTCTGAAAATAGTTTCCAGGGCTCAACCCAGAAACTCCTGAATTAATTTTTTGATAAAAGGATTATATATTTTCAGCAAACTGTACAGATGTTCCTCATTTTAGATATGCCTAAGAGTCATGCCCAAGGATTTTTTTTCGAAGCTGATGCATCCCAGCTCCAGCAGACACCAAGATAAAGTGTATCTCAAACCAAGCACTTGACTCTCAGCTATACATAGACATACATAGTACATACATACATACATACATACATACATAGACATACAGTAGTCAATTCATCAATACACACTGTATTAAGTTCATGTACTTCCATAGAATCTTGCCTATATGTGTGTGGAGAGCAATCCATAACTAATCCATTCACTAAACCATTTCTAAAGCACCCAGAGATTAGTCCAGAAATACACTCATCCTGGGGTTTTCTGGGAACCCCAGTGAATCCATCCAAATCTCATTTCCTCATTGCCTCAAGAAAAACAACCGCATTATTTGCAGTAAATATCTGGGGGCTTTGTGTAAGAGACCCAGGTAATGGTAGAGCTAAAACTATTGGTGTGTCCAGCAATTTTCTGGGGTAAAATCCTAAGTCAGAGCTCCCTCGTAGATACCAGAGGGACACAAATGGTTATGGCCACTATTTCACAAGAAAATCCAACTAAACTCACCAAAAAATGCAGTGAATGAAATTCTTTTTTTTAAAAAAAAGAAAATTTGCACACAAAAAGGTAAAGAATGATTAATTTAATGAGTATTATAATATATCAAGCTCTTCTTTATGAAGGAAAAATATCCCATGGGAACAGAAAAAGTATGTGAACAACCAGCTCACAGAAAGAATAACTAGTAACTGAGATGATTGAACATGACATCCAGGTTGTTTTCTAGTAGCTAGCCTCTCACCATCCCTTCAGCTTGAAATCGTACTGGCTACAGTTACATGCATCACAATAGAATTTCCTTTAGGTCTACGCTCTAATGTCTCCTTGTCAGAGATCCTCTTCATAGCCATTCTGTCTAAAATAGTGTCCCCTATGTGACTACCTTAACTTCATTGCATAAATATCTCTCATTCATTTATGTTATCTTTGGCTAGATTATAAATTGAATAAGGGTAGAAACTATGACTGTTTTATATTAGAAGGATCCAAGAAACAATCTGTTGATAAGTTCGGTAGTTAAAGCAGGCTTGTTGCCCTTGGCTAGCACCAATCTCAGGCTGTGTAACTTCACTCTGGGGTGTATGATACATTCTTCAAGCCTCTGAGGACACCGCACTCACACAACATACACACACACACACACACACACACACACACAGGGCTCCAGAAAACTCATATATTTTTCAAGACAACAATGAAGACTGTGAACCCTTCATTTAACTCTGACAATGTGTGACTGCAAGAACTTAAACACAAACTGAACATCTACCAATGAAAACAGAGTTGAATTATCACAGCCTTTTGGAGATGAGTCGTGAAGTCCTTAAAATACCATAGCATATCTGCACTGATAATAGAACTCCTCAAAAGAAACAAGATATTAAATGTAGAACAAATTTGTTCTTTAAAATGTTATTTGGTTATATATAATATGTGCATACATTCCACAAACAACCACCACAACAACAAAAACCCACAGGAACAAGATACAATGAACTTTTACAGTATTTCCTATATCAGGGAAGAGAGGGATTTGGGTGGGATTGGGCATAGAGGGGAAAATGCCTTTGAAGGTTTGTTTATACACATGTGTGGGGGTGTGTGTGGTGTGGTGTATGTTTTATGCCTGTGTGTACACCACATGAGTGCAGGTTCCCAAATAAGCCACAATGTGGTTTCAGATCTCCTGGAGTTGGAGTCATAATTGGTGGTTGTGAGTTGATTAATGGTGATGCTGGCAACCAAACCAGGGTTCTCTAGATCAGAGCAAGTTGTCAACCACTAAGCCCCTTACCTGGCCTCTACTTGATTAGATGTTTTAAATCACAATCAGAATATATGCATTGCTTGAAGCATAATTTCATCAATCTCAAAAATAATGAAGACTGAGGAATATCTTCCATGATTTTTATCACCATACCTCCAGAGCATAAAACAAATGGGGTAAAAAGGAGCCACTGGTTCTGCTGCATCAAAGAAGGGTTTGAAGATGCAGTCACTCTGCAATAACTAAGGGAAATTGCTTCTCAACACTTTGATGTTTTGTGAGACCTTGTGACCTTCATAGGGACTTACTGGGTCACTACGCCCACTCTCCCTTCTGAACTGTCCTGCTGCTTGGTGACTTGAGCATCTCTATGAGTCAGATTTTAATGACAAGGAATTGATTTTTTGCTAGATAAAAGATTTTTTGAGATAATTCTAGTCCTATAAGGGAGGATCTAGTGGAGTTTTGGGAAGAGTCTGAGAAAACAACCTCTTCTGAGAGAATTCCAGTCAGTATCTAGGACCAGAAACCAGGATAAACGTTCAACATCCATTAAGTACGTAGAGGAATGTCACGTATGTGGTTGTAGCTGACACAGTTTTCACAGGCTTAGAAATACAGGGACAAAGGACTGTCTCTGGATAGGGAGGAGACAGACATGGCCCATAGAAAAATGGCAGTTTATAAAGGTAAAAGGGAAAATCCTGTGTTAGGATGAGGTGTTTAATTTAAATTGAGCCTGTTAATTATGTGATCCAAAGGGGGCTTTTGATTGCTGGACTTCAATATTTTGATAGCTGGACCTTGGTAGTTAGCCTCAGGAAGAGGAAGTGGCCATAGGAATAGACTTTATTTGGAGCTAGACTTAAGAATGTAATCTAACGGTTTTGTTAGCAAGATGGAGGGAATGGTGGAGAAGTGGAGAAGGAAAAGGCCTGCCAGAACCATGCTTCATATGCTCAAGCTGCCTAAAATCCCTTCATGCACTTAAATTAAAAAAAGAGAAAGAGAGTGTGTATGTATACATGGAAGCCGAGCTTCTGTTTCAGACAGGTACTCAAACACTGCTGTCATTACAAGTCCAGAACTCTTGTCCTCTGGTTCTCCATTTCCATAAACAGATTTCGAGGGATTGAAAGATGACATGGAGTCTAACTTCTTGAGTTCTTCATATCTATTGGATATCAGCCCTCTATTGGATGTAGGATTGGTAAAGATCTTTTCCCAATCTGTTGGTTGCTGTTGTCTCCTATTGTTAATATCCTTTGCCTTACAGAAGCTTTGCAATTTTATGAGGTCCCATTTGTTAATTCTTGATCTTAGAGTATAAGCCATTGGTATTCTGTTCAGGAACTTCTCCCTTGTGCCCATGTGTTCGAGGCTCTTCCTCACTTTCTCTTCTATTAGATTCAGTGTATATGGTTTTATGTAGAGGTCCTTGATCCACTTGGACTTGAGCTTTATGCAGGGAGATAAGAATGGATCAATTTGCAGTCTTCTACATGCTGACCTCCAGTTGAACCAGCACCATTTGTTGAAAATGCTGTCTTTTTCACACTGGATGGTTTTAGCTCCTTTGTCAAAGATCAAGTGACCATAGGTGTGTGAGTTCATTTCTGGGTCTTCAATTCTATTCCATTGATCTTCCTGCCTGTCTCTGTACCACTACCATAAAGTATTTATCACTATTGCTCTGTAGTACAGCTTGAGGTCAGGGATGATGATTCCCCTAGAAGTTCTTTTATTGTTGAGAACAGTTTTCATTATTCTGGCTTTTTTGTTATTCCAAATGAATTTGAGAATTTCTCTCTCTAACTCTATGAAGAATTGACTTGGAATTTTGATGGGGATTGCACTGAATCTGTAGATTGCTTTAGGCAAGATGGCCATTTTTGCTATATTAATCCTGTCAATCCATGAGCATGGGAGATCTCTCCATCTTCTGAGATTTTCTTTGATTTCTTTGTTGAGAGACTTGAAGTTCTTGTTGTACAGAACTTTCACTTGTTTGGTTAGAGTCATACCAAGATGACTTTTTCAGCCTATTTATTCTTTGAGTATAGGAAGGCTACTGACTTGTTTGAGTTAATATTATATCTGGCCACACTGCTGAAGTTGCTTCTCAGCTGTAGGAGTTCTCTGGTAGACTTTTTGGGATCACTTACGTATACTATCATATCATCTACAAAGAGTGATATTTTCGTTTCTTCCTTACCAATTTGTATCCCTTTGACCTCTAGATTATAGAGAACCAAATAAGCCTAGTAAAAGCGTGGAACAGAGCTAACCAGAGAATTCTGATCTGAGGAAACTCGAATGGCTGAGAAGCACTTAAAAATATGTTCAGCATCCTTAGTCATCAAGGATATGCAAATCAAAACAAAACTGAGATTCCACCTCACAACAGTCAGAATGGCTAAGAACAAAAACTCAGGTGACAGTAGATGCTTGACCAGCAAGAGGAACACTCCTCCATTGCTGGTGGGATTGTCAGCTGGTACAACTACTCTGGAAATCAGTCTGGCAGATCCTCAGAAAATTGGACATAGTACTACCTAAGGACTTAGCCAAACTGCTCCTGGGCATATACACAGAAGATGCTCTAACATGTAATAAGAACACATGCTCCACTATGTCCATAGCAGCCATATTTATAATAGCCAGGAGCTGGGAAACAACCCAGATGTCCCTCAACAGAGGAATGGATCCAGAAAACATGGTTCATTTACATAATGAAGTACTATTCAGCTATTAAAAACAATGACTTCATGAAATTCGCAGACAAATGGATGGAACTTTAAAATATCATCCTGAAAATATCATATCAATCACAAAAGAACACACATGGTATGCACTCACTGATAAGTGTATATTTGCCCAAAAGTTCGGAATACCCAAGATTCAATTCACAGACCATATGAAGCCCAAGAAGAAGGAAGTTCAAAGTCTGGATGCTTCAGTGCTTCTTAGAAGGGGGGAAAAATACTCATAGGAGGAAATATGGAGATAAAGTATGAAGCAGAGTCTGAAGGAAAGGCCATCCAGAGACTGTTCTACTTGGGGATCTCATCCATATACAGTCACCAAACCAGGATGCTATTGTAGATGCTAGGAAGTGCTTACTGACAGGAGCCTGATATGACTGTCTCCTGAGAGGCTATGCCAGAGCCTGACAAATACAGAGGTGGATGCTCACAGCCAACCATTAGACTGAGCATGGGGGCCCCCTATGGAGGAGTTGGAAAAGGGACTGAAGAAGCTGAGGGAGTTTACAGCCCCATGTGGGAAGCAACAGTGTCAACTGGCCAGACCCCCTGGAACTCACAGGAACTGGACCACCAACCAAAGAGTACACATGGAGGGACCCATGGCTCTGGGTACATATGTGGCAGAGGATGGCCTTGTTGAACATAAGTGGGAGGAGTAGCCCTTCGGCCTGAGGGTGTTCAATGCCCCAGTGTAGAGGAATGCCAGGGCAGGAAGACAAAAGTGGGTGAGTGGGGGAGCACCTTCATAGAGGCAGCGGGTGAGGGATGGAATAGGGGGTTTCCAAAGGAGAGACCTGGAAAGGAGAAAACAATTGAAATGGAAATAAAGAAAATATCCAATAAAAAAAGTCCATGGAGGAAAAAATAAAGAATGACAGCGTGGTTTAAAAAGTGTTTGCAATGCAGCATGAGATCTGAATCTGTGACATATCTTTGAATCCATGTTGGAAAAGCAGAGATATGAGGGTTGTCAGGATTTGTTCACTGACCAGCCATTCTACGGGAATTGGTGATCTCCAGGTCCTGCGATAGAGCCTGTTATGAAAACTAAGGTGGAGTGTGACTGCCAAAGACAAGACAAACAGTGTTGACCTCTGGTTTCCACACAAGCATGCAGACACAAAAGAAACAAGTAAAAATGTATTAATCACTTAGAAATACTGGGCTCTGGGAACTGACTCAAAATGAGTTTTGCACACACACACACACACACATACACACACTCAGAGAGAGAGAGAGAGAGAGAGAGAGAGAGAGAGAGAGAGAGAGAGAGAGAATTAACAAGCTGATAGAATATTTATGTACAATAATGTGACTACCATATTTTGGGAATCAAAGTATCTTTTAAAAGAAATTAACAACCAAAAAGAGGGAGAAAAAGAGAATGGGAAAATAGGATCCTGCGCAGCTCCTCTTATAACTCAGGAAATCAGATGACTCACTCTTTGCACTGTTTGCCAAAACTGCCTAATGGATGGGATGTCACTGGTCATGAGTCAATGTTGTGATGTAATTTAAGGAACAGAGTTTTGATACTGAGGGTTACCTGTGGTCACCTAAACCTTGCCACCAGCTGGTGTGCAACTTGAGACAGGTCACTTCCCTTCTCTGACAAGAGTTTCCTCATTATTATAATAAGGACTTTACCAGGCCAACCATAAGGATACTTCTACAGTTGTTATAGGGTTGGAGAGATAGCTCAGTGGTTAAAGCACTTACCCAAAAAATGTGAGAACTGAAGTCCAGATCTGCATAACCCATTGTAAATAGTGAGTGGTCGTAGAGGCTGACCTGTAGTAATTCCAGCCTCAGAAGGCAGATACAGAGAATCACAGAGTAAGCTGGCTGTCAAGACCAACCACATGGTAAGCTCAGGGCTTCACTGAGAAACTCTGCCTCATTAAGTAAGATAGAAGATCAACAAAGGATGATTCTGAACCTTGGGCTTCCCCTTACATGTACACACAGGTACACATCTCCCCACACACATATAAAATATGCACATACACATAGGTACCTTCCATATACACATACATAAAAATGGAATTTTCATTTTAAATGGAGCAATAACATCCTGGATTTTTATTCCTTTGTACTCCTTTTTTTTTCATTGTTGCTTTGTCATTCACAGGAAACACTTCCTTGGGTTTAATGGACAGACCTCATGACATGCAGTGCCATGATGTAAGGTAAGGACACTTAATGAGGGTGACATCTGATTAGAAAGTTGCTCTTACCCCATACACTGAAGCAGAGAAGGAAGAGAAGGCAAGATAAAGATGTTTGATCCTAAAAGACAATTCTTTATGATTCCTTATAGCAATAAGAATGTTATTGAGATTCGAAAAAAGCAACCAATCCAGAAGGCTTCCAGTGGGATTTGTCTAAGTACCCATTTACAGATCGTCAGTTCTCAGGAATCATAGATCAAACCTTAACATTTTGTGTTTTAGAAAGGCACATTCCTCAGCTAGTCTTAGGTGTCAATATTCATTTTAGAGAAAAGGCCTATATCAGGCCTAGAGTAATGAAAAGTTGTCAAAGCCTGAGAATAATTTTTGTCCTTCTGGTCAATGAGAGAAGTTGTTGCAAGATGTATTTAACTTTCAGGAATAACCAGCTGGAGGAAAGAAGTCATATAATATGCTTCTTAGATCACTCCACGGCAGAAAAGAAGAGAAAGGAATTAACCACAAACTCCTATCTCACTCAGAATCCCCTGTGTTCTTGTGTTGCTGAAAGATGAATGTGTAGGCATGATATAGATTTTACTGCATCCCACAAATGGGATGAATAGAGAATGAGCTATATGAGTATACTGGAAGATACCAGCATGAAGTAGGATGCGCTCAGGGCACCTCAGAGCCCAGAAAGCATGAATTCTGTGACAGCAACTAGACTAAGACAGGAGGTCCAAGATCTAAGTAGTTCTTTGACAGCTTCTCATGTGCTTTTAATTTCCTGGGCTTTAATGAGATGGTGCTCATGTCAATATGTACTTTAATACATAACAAAGCTGTCCACTTTATCTACTAGAAGTGCAGAATAAGAGATATCTGGGTTTTATCTGAAGTCCTTCAGTAAGTAGGCTTTTTACTATGAACAGGCTACATGTCTTTGAAATTAGTATGGAAAGAGGAAAATATTTAAATGTATATGACAAGTTCCTTCCTCCTGAGATAATTACACTATGTATTGGCTGTAAGTTCTTCACTCATCAAAATTTAAAAATAGCTACATATGGTATTCAGGATAGACAAGGAATATCTCTGAAATCAGGCTTCTATGATGAACTGCAGAATAAACAACTTTCTAGTTTATTAGGTCCACAGAGGATGGACCTAAACTTTACCCTGTTTGATGTATCCCTTATGAACATTTTGGATTCCAATCACAAGGTCACGATAAACTGTCCTTTCCTCTAAAGTGTGGAAAGCCCTGCACAGCTGAGCAAAAGGCCTTGTCCTTACACTGAACACCTTGGCCACTACATTTTGTTGCCTGAACAACCACTGCACGGATTTACTTTCCAGCCTTGGTCTAACACCTTCTGTTGGCAGCAATGGGCTTCAGCACCAGGCTGATATTTGTCTACCCTGACCCCCAGTCCTGTGTTTACACCATGTAGAATTGAACGCCGCATTTGTCAACTGATTCAAAGCTAAGAAGCTTTTGGCTTCTCTGATCACCTCTCTTGGCTAAGAAAAAATAAGTACGGAGACAGAATCAAACAAACTTTCATGCATTGTGTAATGGACCTTAAAAGTTATTTTAAAATATTGAATCACTGACCTCGAGTCAGCTCCACATTACCTATTGCAGAGCGGATTTGATCTCCTTTCAAGGAAATTAACACACCTGGGAATCCCAGCTTTTGATTTGATTCTCATTTCTGTTTTGTTTTTGATTTGTTTTTATTTTTCTGTATTTCTGATTCTAGTTGCTTATGTAACAAGAGAGAGTTGTGTATGTGGTTCCATATGTACCTATGTAAATTCCCTTATAGAGACTGTAGGCATTGAATGCTTCAACATTTCTGTCACACATTTCTTTTGAGTTCAATAGCTGTGGCTCGAGAGCCCCAAGTGCTGTACTGTTAATCTTCAACTTGTGCTGTTTTCTATGATTCTTGAGGTTTCCTCAAATCAGGGCTACCATGATAGTATACTATCTTTGGTTAGATGAATCCAACTTTCAATATAATCATAAAATTTACTGTGCAAAATGTGCCTAAATAACAACACAGATGAATATCTTACAAAAATATCAAGTTCTTAAAATTTATTCTCTCAAAACCCCAACATTCATTGAAAAGTAATATATCTAAAATACTACCATGAGGAGCTGGAGAAATGGTTCAGAATTTAAGATAACTTTTGAGAGGACCACGTTCTATTTCCAGCATCTACATTGGGTGGTTTACAATCACTTGCAGCTTCAAATTAGAGGGTTCAGAACCCCTTTTCTGTTTTCTGTGACCACCTGCATACACGTGTGCACCTCCACACACAGACACACATAGTTGAAACATAAGAAACAAACATTTAAAAATAATACAGCTAAAATTGAAGAGCATAGACTCTAATCTAGCTTACTTGAGACTCAAAGCTAAGTTTTCAATCATTATAAGTATAGTATAGTTCAAGTGTATGTGCGTGTGCCCCTGAAAGATGAAGGATCTGGCCATGATGTAGCAGAGGCAGGTTCTGAGGAGGCCTAAGTGTTGACTATAGAGAAATAGGCAAGAGTCTTAGGTACCAAGCTACCCAGAATGGCATGCTCCTGTGACTTTCCCCAGTATTCAGGATAAATATTGGTTTAGGACAGTTTGAGTTGAAATCATTTGAACTCTTACCTTACCACAGGAAGACAGAGAAGATCAAACTTACTCAGGACTCAGGCGACAGGACAGTGTTGTAGAAGTTTGTTTTGGTTCTTCTTCCCAGTCCCATGCTTTCAGAAATAAGATTAAGATTCAAAATATATTAACAAATTCCTTGACCATATTTCCAGGGTTTTATTTTATTAGGTCACAACTAAAACAACCCATTTATTTTAACCAACATTGCATGTAGCTGGTTACCAGTGCTCATGTATCATTCACCCCTCTCATCACATCTTCCTGGTGAATCTCCCTCACCTGGCTCTATTCCAGAATTCTTTCTGCCTCCCAAATGTTCAACCTCCTATTATACCCTTAACTATAGTCCATGGTTTTGTTTTGTTTTTTTAATTGACAGGCAGTGTATCCATACAACACAAAAGGTATTCTCTCTACACACCATCATACTAACAAAAAAGGTTAGAACCAAGGACTTGTTGATGAAGTGGAACTCATAGATCTCACTGACTCTGAATGACAAATGAGTGAGATGAGGTTAGGATATTACTTGGTCTCCTGTCTTCATTAGCTCAGTGGCCAATGATAACAATCATAGGGTAGTATTTCAGGAGGAGAGCATATTCTAACAATATGATTGTGAAAATGCTGAGTTTATGAGTAAAATGGATAATCAAATAAAGCTTGAAACATAAGAGTAGATCCTAGACAACAATTGTGTATCATCAGCAGATAGTTGAAATTTAAGAGCTTTGTCACCAGGGGGAGTAAAAGCTGGGATGAGAGAAAAAACATATGCTATTTTACCAAGAAACATAATTGGTGGAAAGAAACACAAGAAGAAATCAAAAAGTGGGAATAAAGAAATAAAAAGAAGAAAGAGAAGGAAAAGAATAAAAATGGAAGAGAAATGTAAGAAAGGACATGGTAGCCATGGTGAAGTAGTTCTAACACAGGATGTATCCCAACAGGCTAGAACCCCATTAAGATAGACCCATAATGCATATGCCATTATTCTGTATATGAGGGGGTGTGGGGCTATGGAATGCATGTGGGTGTGGGTCCTGTTGGACTGAGTTGTGGATCCACAGCTCAGGGGGCAGAAGCATGGGAAGTTGACTGAGTTCACTCCATACATGCTTGGTGGATGTCAGGCTGTGAGAAGCTGCAGGATTCCACTCCAGGGATGGGGAGAACACAGTCTGAAATCCTCACATGGGCCAGAGCTCTTGGGTTGGGGATCCCCAGGCCAGGCAGCGGACAGTCTCAGTTGCTGCTGAAAGACTGTGGAAGAACCAAGAAGTGTCGTATGGGCTGGATCGACCTGCAGCTGAAAGCTAAAGAGGGAGGGAAAGATGATGAGCTCTGGCAGCTCCCCGTGGGGAATGAGATTCTTGGTCATGGTGTCTCTCTTGATTGGGTCTTGGCTGGCTAGGCTAGCTTGCTTGAGTTGGTGGACTCCGTGGCTGGAATACAGAGAGGTCCTCGGTGGGAGGTTAGATGGCTGCTCAGAGTGCCCCAATAACAAGAGGTAGTCCTGGTCTTAAAACGTTTATTGTCATGGTAGAAAATGAATGGAGCTGTACCCCATGTTCTCAGCACAGGCCTGAGGTTAAATACCTTTTGCAAGTAGGAGGAGGGTCTGGGAAAGCATGGCTATGTCCTCTGGCCTTTATGTATCTCATGAATATGGAGATCTGTTTTGAGATTCTGTGGTCTGTAGTCACTCCCTCTACCTGTGCTATGTGACCAATAGTCACAAACCACTTTGGAAGGGGCTGTAGAAGGCATTGTCCTATGTACCTGAAAGGTGCGAATCAATGGAGGTCTTTGGCCTCATGTCAGGAGTGTGGAGTCTGGGAGCATGGTGAAATACATGCCATTCCTTGCAGGGAAACCTGTGAGGTCTCCAACATGCTGGATCTCTGGCCATCTCTAGCTAGTGCTCGACCAGAAACCATGCTGTCCTTTCACATTCCTACAAGGAGGGGAGGGGTTCATTCCTAGCATCTCCTATAACCATCTATGCCTGATCTTTTTACTGGAAGTAATTCTTCTCAGCCCTAAACTCTCTCATAGTATATTACTATTTTCCACTCTACCTCTTCTATTGTATATTACCCCATTAGACTATGAATTGCAAGATGGTAATAACCATATATTTTTCATTTCTGCATCAAAGATAGAAACTACATATTTTATGATATAATATAGATTCATAATAAGTATTTGCAGAATGAAAGAAATATAGTGTTTTCATATATCCTATCTTCTCTAGAATTAAAGAAACTTTGTTTATTTGCATGTTAGTGGATTCACACAAGTGACAGTAAATGTGTAGACATCACAAGTCAGCTTTCTAGGGTCCTCTCCTTCCACCTTGTGGGTTACAGGGATTAAACTGAGATTTCCAGGCTTAGTGGCAATGCCTTACCTAGTGAGCCACCTCACTGGCCTCTGTATTTGGCTAAACACTGTTGAAATGGTCCTTATAGGGCAACATGGTTAACATGTCACAGTTATCCATCAATACTTCCATGACTCATTCTTTAGTTGAAATTCTGTGACTATGGGCTTTGGTAGCACTCAGACCCTGATTTCGAATTCTTGGCCAGAGGATAAAACCATGTCATATGATGTCATTAAACTTTAACAAAGACCTTATCATAAAATTCACTCAATACTTAAAAAGCCTGCACTGATCTTCATTTTGCTTTTATAATTCACAGCTGTTTGAAAATTGAAGGTTTGTCCTGCAGACTTTCCTAACTCCAAGTCTATTTAAGCGTCCCTCTGACCTGCTCTAGTCATCTGGTTTGTAAATCACCTGCAGACTCTAAGATCTCACCCTCACTCTCAAGGACATTGCTTTCTTTTTTTTCTTTTATTATTGAATATTTTATTTATTTACATGTCAGATGTTATCCCCTTTCCCGATCCCCCCCCTTCCCATTAACCCCTTATCCCATCTCTCTTCCTCCTGTTTTGGTTTTATACTGTTCAAATTGCATGCAAGTATTAAGGACAGTTCTAGGTTAAGGAACTAGCAATTCAATAGATGAAAATAGTCAAGGATTGGTAAAGATCTTTTCCCAATCTTTTGGTTGCCATTTTGTCCTATTGACAGTGTCCTTGCTTTACAGAAGCTTTGCAATTTTATGAGGTCCCATTTGTCGATTCTTGACCTTAGAGCATAAGCCATTGGTGTTCTGTTCAGGAACTTTTCCCCTGTGCCCAGGTATTCGAGGTTCTTCCCCACCTTCTCTTCTATTAGTTTCAGTGTATCTGGTTTTATGTGAAGGTCCTGTATACACTTGGACTTGAGCTTTGTACAAGGAAATAAGAATGGATTGATTTGTATTCTTCTACATGCTGACCTCCAGTTGAACCAGCAATATTTGTTGATCTTTACCAATCCTACATCTGATAGAGGGTTAATATCCAATATATACAAAGAGCTCAAGATATTAGACTCCAGACAACCAAATAACCCTATTAAAATGGGGGTAGAGAGCTAAACAAAGATTTCTCAACTGAAGAAATTCGAATGGCTGAGAAGCACCTAAAGAAATATTCAGCATCCTTAGTCATAAGGGAAATGCAAATCAAAACAACTCTGAGATTCCACATCATACCAGTCAGAATGGCTAAAATAAAAAACTCAAGTGATAGCAGATGCAGGTGAGGATGTGGAGAAAGAGGAATACTCCTTCATTGTTGATGGGATTGCAAGCTGCTACAACCACTCTGGAAATCAGTCTGGTGGTTCCTCAGAAAATTGGACATAGCGTTACCTGAGGATCCAGCTATACCACTCCTGGACATATATCCAGAAGATGCTCTAACATATAACAAGGACATATCCTCCACTATGTTCATAGCAGTCTTATTTATAATAGCCAGAAGCTGGAAAGAACCCAGATGTCCTTCAACTGATGAATGGATACAAAAAAAAAATGTGGTACGTTTACACAATGGAGTATTACTCAGCTATTAAAAACAATGAATTTGAGAAATTCTTAGGTAAATGGATGGAACTAGAAATTATCATCCTGAGTGAGGTAAGCCAATCACAAAAGAACACACATGGTATTCACTCACTGATTATTGGATATTAGCCCTGAACCTTGAAATACCCAAGATTCAACTCACAGGCCACATGACGCTCATGAAGAAGGAAGACCAAGTGGGGGTGCTTCGGTTCTTCTTAGAAAGAGTAACAAAATTGATGAAATTCTTAGGCAAATGGATGGAACTAGAAAATATCATCCTGAGTGAAGTAACCCAATCACAAAAGAATTCACTCACTGTTTATTGTATATTAGTCCAGAACCTTGAAATACCCAAGATACAACTCACAGACCACATGAAGCTCATGAAGAAGGAAGACCAAAGTGTGGGTGCTTCAGTCTTTCTCAGAAGGAGTAACAAAATACTCATGGAAGCAAATATGGAGACAAAGTGTGAGACAGAAACTGAAGGAGCGGTTGTCTGGAGACTGTTCCCCCTGGGTATCCATCCCATGTGCAGTCACCCAAGGTAGATGCTGATGTGGATGCCTGGAAGTGCATGCTGACAGGAGCTTGATTTAGCTGTCTCCTTAGAGGTCTGCCAGACCCAGACATATACAGAGACGGATGCTCACAGCTAATCATTGAACTGATCATAGGGTTTCCCAATGGAGGAGTTAGAGAGAAGACTGAAGGAGCTGAAAGGGTTTGCAGCCCCATGGGGAGAGCAACAATACCAAACAACCAGAGCTCCCAGGGTCTAAACCACCAGCCTGGGAGCACATAGGGAGGCTCCAGCTGTATATGTAGGGGAGGATGGCCTTGTCGGGCATAGGTGGGAGAGGAGGTTTTTGGTGCAGTGAAGGCTGGATACCCCAGCATGGGGGAATTCGAGGGCAGGAAAGTGGTGAGTGAGTGGGTTACTGAGTGGGGGCACACCCTCTAGAAGCAGGAGGGGGGGAGATTTGATAAGGGGTTCCTGGGTAGGGAGGAAATGGGGAAAGGGGATAACATCTAAAATGTAAATAAAATATTCTATTAAAAATAAAATAGTAAAGGCACAAGCAAGGCAATAAACACAAATAGTCAAAGAACAAGCAAGGCAATAAACAGAGTCCCATGATAACTATTTCTAAGGGCTTATCAGGATGACCAAAATATCTGAGCCTACTTCCCTGTCCCTAGCTCAAAGTCATTTTCACATGTGAAACCTACTTCTTTGCTCTAGCCTAAGATTTATATTCCTGCCTGTAATTACTTTTTTGTTCTAGCCTAAGATTTAGATTCCTGCCTAAAAGTACTTCTTTGTTCTAGCCTAATGTCAAATTCCTGCCTGCAGCCCATTTCCTTGTCCTTTTTTGTATACATACAATCCAGACATCTCAAACCATGTACCCAAGGCACCATGGACAACATTCAAGAGCAGAGATATGGCGTGTCAGGAGCCCTCATTTTCAGGCAGATGTAGAACCGAATAAGATTTCCCCGTATTTTAAAATACTTTCTTATATTAAGAAAAAAATCAGCTTCCTGTTATCAAATCCTTTTGCTGATATGACTACAGATGGAATTGTTAAATCTATGTCTCATCCATACATAATCTTCAGTATTTAACAGCAACAACAATAATTCAAAATGCTTTATAAAATCTAGCTGTCAGGCAAATATTTTTTAAAAAAGTAATTATTCTCTGAATTTCATGTAGAACTACGCTATCCCCTAAAACTATTGATGATTATGCTCACTGACAAACCATGAAAGACCATACATTCCTGAAAGTCGAGGATGCCTTTACACTAGGAACTTTGTGTGTTGATAAGACAGTTGGCCTTTGGTGAGGTGACTCAGTCAGAAATAACTCTTTATTCTTCATCCTTACATTGCCTGTGGTCTGTCTTTCGAAAAACATGAGGAATTGCGAGCTACATCAGAAGACATAAAGGTAGACAAAGGCTCTCAGAAAAGACCATGAAGGAGTAGATTTGAAGCAATTGGGTACCATGGTATTTTCACAGAAATACCATGAATATTTAATGACATGTAAAGAGAAGTCACAGAGAAGGCTAGCAGGGAGAGGCACTGGATAAGGTGCTAGTCACTGTGCAATACAAGCTATAGGGAATGTCCCACATAGCACGGCAAGCATTCCGTGGAGGTTAGAAAAGTTCACCATGATGTGCTTTCCTTGAGGACTTGGCACAATCAGCCTTTTACTGTGAAATGACTGCTTTGACTTCAGTTTATCCACCTGCATGAGGTTTTTTCTGTGAACAAAACACTAGGATAAGTGAGGGTGAGGGGTGAGGTGGAATTCAGAATGAACATTTCATGGAAGCTACAGAGTATAGGTTTATTTATTCACTGAGATTTAATCCTTTCATTTCCCATCGGATGTCACTGAGGCCCAGAGTGTTTAAAAGACTTAATATCACACAGCAAGTGTGTGATGGACTTGATAATGAACTTGAGACCCTCTGAATCTCAGCTTATAGCTCTTGTGGTCTTGTGTCCGTAAGGATAATGCTAATGCTCTGACAATAGCTAAGCTTCTTTTACTAGTCCTTTTCTCACTCATGCTACAGAAAACCCTCATTGCTCTATATGTAAGAAACATTAGCAGACAGACATGTCTCCATGTATGTCATTGAATTTTTTCTATTGATTTTGGTCTGTCTTACATTTCAAAAGATAAAAACAGTTCTCAGTTTTGAAGAGTCTACTTCTCAATTTTGGAACTAAATTCTCTACGTAAAATCGTTTTAAAGAGCATCAAGTGTTGAGTAGAAACTAAAACAACCTGGGAATATTTTTTCCCTCCAGTAGCCTCAATAATCTGTTTTTTTTTTTTTTAAATGTACTTCAGAAGAAGCATCTTTCATTGTGGAGACATGGAAGCAATTTTTTATGAAGAAAATCTGAATGCAGAAATCTTTTACATCTCCAATGTGTTCATCAGAATAGTACAAGTTTCTGCTTTTGAGATAGAGTTGGTGGGGTTGTGGGATTTATGCCAGCAGGCTCTGTAATTTCTCTTAGTACAAATTATTTCTTCCTTTCACTAATCTATGAGGTAATAAAGAATGACACACACACAGCTCTCTACTATGACATGAGACAAAACATTCAAAGGACATTGAATTAAACTGCAAATAGTCCTGGTTACATTACTTACAGAATCTTTTCTGATGGAAAAAAATGATTAATGAGTAAATAATGCCTAACTCAGAGTCTGTTGAGCTATCCATTCTCATAAACAAGATGTCACATTGGTGGAAATTGTTAATGAAAATGTCACCTACAGAACATTGAGTGTCAAATGATTCTTTTTTCCTAGACCTCAGCACACTAATCACCAGGTTTAGGAAAGAATCTAAATATGTCAATAATTCTAGTGAATGTAAACAGTTTAAACTTTCCAATTGAAAGGCAGAGATTGCCAATTTTAACAGAAGAAAAAATATGAGAAGACTATTGTATGGAAAATTTAAATTTCCAACAATGTAACTATGACACACTATGACTTTAGGATGTGTCGTTCACTACTGTGTTATAGAGCATCCAAAGCTTTATAAATACTTAGCAAATGAATTTATGAGGGCAAGTTGTTCAATTCAGACTGCACAAATGAATTTCATCACATTACGAGAAAAATCCACATTTGAATAAATACAGTAGATTTTAAAACAGGACTGATGTGTGTTTGTCACCCCAGTGAAACACTATGGGTTGCTTACTCATGAAGACAGCTGGGGAGATTTCAGTTCATGTTTACTTGGCTTGGCTTCTTTGGGCATACTCCAGGAAGCACCATAACCAGAGAGTTCACTGAGCTAGCCAGGAATCAAAGGAAGGGAGCAGTCACAGTCCCTAAGGGCTACTAGCAAGCTGTATCTCCAAAAGTTTCAATCAGCTCTCAGTAGTGTTCTGTGAAGATGAAACTTATAATGTATGTGCCTTTACAGACAAGACCTAACCATAGCTGTGTGGAAGTACAGGAGGCAGAGAGGTTGGCGGGCAGTACCTAGTGTTGGTCTCATTAAAACTGCAAATATGGTTAACCACAGTACTAGCTAGAGTACCAACCTCAGCATTAACATTCAAACTACTACATTCTATTAATGAACAGTTTTCTTAAAGAATTAAGTAAGTGACAGGGAAAAATAATAATAAAAGTAAAGAACTGAAATGGTAGGTTTAGAAAATATTGAGTGACTCTTTGACCCTCTCCCTTGTGATGCTGTTTGTAATCCCTGTTGTGTGTTGACAAACATGTGTGGTTTCATTCCTCGCACATCTTCAAGTGCAAGACAAGGCTAACATTTTGTTGACCCTCTGATGACTGATTCCCAGTTCCCTATGTTTTTCCTGAGGAGTTAGTGCCCCGGTTTATAATGGATAGTACGTTTAGTTTTCATTATCAAATAAATATCTGTATGAAGTGAAGTCTCGGTGAGTACCCATGATGTCCTAAAACTTGACATCTTGTTCTAGAAATGGCCTTTTTCAAGCCCAGCATTTTCCAGACTCCCACAGCTCTTTTGTTTTGCCAACAACCACTGTATATCCAGGAAGAAGCAACTGTGTGTAGACAGATTCTTCTTGATACAGTTGGTGAGTTTGCAGTCCAAATGGACATGGAAGAATAATGCATTCTTGTTGACTAGTTTTCCCATTGTATGTGATTAGACAGGCATGAAACACCTCTAAGAAAAAAAACAATTATTCCTGTAAAGCTTTTATCCATAGAACCCCCAAAACAATTCCTGTTTTATATTTCTGATAACGTTTTTATTTCAACATTCTTTTGATAAGTGGATAGAGACTCTTTTATTGAGCCTGTGCTACCTCCAATGAAGCATTAATTTATTGGTCCAAAGATTGCCAGCCTGCCTTGGTTTAGGGAACTTCTGAGGACCTTGAGTTAGAGTCTGATTTATGAAGCTCAGCTTTCATGATGTTGTAATCAACACTACATGTGATTCATGAACCGAGAAGAGAGACACATGGAGACAAGATCTTGTGAAATGTAACAATATTTTTCAGGTTCCTTCCTTATGCCTGCACTATAGTCATTGTTAGACAATGAAATGCACCTGAATTATCATGGAAAATAAAATCAATCATGAAAAATAATACTGCAATTCCATAATAGATAGGCAACAAACCTTGTGGAACACGGCCTACACTAGACGGTCTTTCCTTTGACAGGCAGTTGATGTGTGTTTTACTAAAATTTTGGTGTTTTGTGACAACCCAAATGTTTCATATCTGAAACAAAACCTGGATAATAGATAAACATTTAAACGCAGTAACGAAGTAAGTAGCCTAGTTAACAGATTTGAAACCTGGGCTTAAGGAGAAGGTTGACAAGATAAAGCTTGAAGAGCCATTGCAAAGATTAATAAAGCATTCTAGCTGGAGCCGTGCTGTGCTGGCTACACAGGAGATGGCACTTGTGCTTGCAAGACGTGATAGTCCCTTTGCTTTTAATCAGTTCTCAACAGAAAAGCATCCTGATTAATTCTGGAATTGGGAAAAAGTCCTTCCCCTCACTTTCTTTTATCACTCGATTCATAGAGATTTATTTTTCTGCCTTCTATAATTTCTAGAATTAAGCATTTCTCTCTATCTCCAATATCACCGAGAGTTTCTTCCTACTGAACATATCACCCAGCCTTAACTAGTTCCCCCACACATTCTGTAAATATGTCTTATCTCCCTGCTTAGTCATTTACTGAGTTACTCGTTCTTATTTTTCTAACTTCTGAAGGGAAATGCTTAGCTCAGTGAACATCAGTCATTTTTCTTTTCTAATATAAACCTCTTACTTTGTTTTGTTAGAGGTAAGGTCTTACTATGTTAGTGCAAGCTAGCCTTAAACTTCAATCCACTGCCCATGTCACTAAATTTCTGAGATGATAAATGTAAATACTACAATACCCAGGCCTGGTATAAACTTTCTACAAAAAGCTACACTTTATTTTATTTCTAACTATGAATGTATGTGTTTGGAGTATATATGCTCAGGGGAGGGCATGTGCATGTACCACAACATGTTGCGTCTGCTGCAACAGGAACTGGAAGCAGTTGGGAGCCACGCAGCCTGGATCCTAGGACCTAAGTTTTTATCTTCTGCGATAATAGTATGTGCTCTTTGCCACTTAGCAAACTTCACAGCCCCCTTGTCCCACTCAGCCGTCCTCACAGCCCCCTTGCCTCAGTATGAACTTATAAAGCTGAACAATTATGAAAATTCTCTTTATTGCATCCCACAAATTTTGATATGTGGTATATACAAAGTGCTAAATATTTTGAATTTTTTATTGTTTCTTAGCTTTCAGGTATAATTTATATCTTTTGCCATCACTTTATTGTGATATTTTGATGGCAGAAAAAAGTCTCTATGACTCTGTTCTGATGGGCAATCGATTTTTTTGTAATTGTTCTGAGTAGACCCTACACAAGCCAAGTGCATAGCAGGCTAGTCATTATGGGAGTCTGAATTTTATAAGTCATGTCCATTAGACTTTGTTTATTGTTTCATTCCAATATTTTACAGCTCACTTATTTTTTACCAGCTTATGATTTTAATATAAAATGTTCCCCATATCCTCATGTTTTGAAGGCTTGGTTTTCAGCTAGGGGTACTATTTAAGAAATGGAGTATGACTGGAAGAAGCAAGTCACTAGAAAAGACATGCTTTGTTCTTGTTCTTGTCTCTGGACATTTTTAGTCTCTCTCTCTGCTTCCTAGCTCCCACAAGAGATTCAGCCTCACTCTGTTATGTCCTGCCTGCCACTATGTGCAACCTTACCTCTATCCTTTATAATCATTGCTTCTGGAATCTAGGCTGCTGTAGGTTGGACTTCCTTCTTCTATCCTTCTAATGCTGCATCTCCTTCTCATTTTCAACTGATTGAAAGTGGGAAATGCATTTGAAATACAATCTGGAGATTGTTCTCAAGGAGTTGTATCTCATATCTACATTGACCAGATACCTGATCATTTCAACAAAAGTGCTCAACACACAGGCAGTGCCTCTTCTGGCAGAAAAGTAATGCAAACTCACAAAGTAAACTTCCTTTTTCCCAACTTCAACAAACTCCCACAAATTAACCTACAAGAAAAATAAGCATCTCATATTAAAAAGGTGATAGAAACAAATCAACTCTCCAGGTATGGAAACACACACGTAAAATCCTAACACTGAGGGTGAAGGCAGTGAGACTGTGACTATGAAGCCATCTGGAGCCACATGGTAAGACTATAAATTAATAAACAAATAAATAATAAAACAAGAAATCATGAGTGAAACCAGTGAGTGGAATCAATGAATAGCAGAATCAGCTCTGTAGATAATGTCTATTCATTATATTTAAAGAAGCAGGAAACAAGTTTTAAGAAAAGCAAAAGAAACAGAAACCTCAAATAGCTAGGAAAACGTTGAAGTTTTAAATACAGGAGTGATTAGGTAGTTTGCACAGATTACGATTTCTGAGGTCCCAGCTGTAGGAAGGCAGAGTTTACTCAGTGTTGTGTTTACCCATAAAACACAAGGATTAAATTTTGTATTTAGCAGGTTTAACTACATTTAGTTGAAAATCTGGTTTCTGTTGTATCTGTCACACATGTGGATTTTTATGCCAGTGTCCCCATAGCCTTCCCTGGATTGGTGGTATTTACATTTTATCTTGCATGCTGAGTCATGGTTGTTGTTTACAGTGGGAACCATTGTTTCATTGCTAAGACCAAGGTAACAAAAGGAGATGCTCTACACTATAATTCACTGGCAATCTTATCCTCTTCTTTCTTGTTTTTACTTTGTCTTTTGCATCTAAGCTGAAAACACTAATGAATTTTTGTTTCTCTTCAGATAAAGCTCATACATTAGTCTGGCTTACATAGCCCAGAAAAATCTCTTCCCCTAATGCCCTAGTGCCATCTTAGGGTCCTTTGTTCTGTGATCTTTGGTTTGGGCCAAACTTCTCTGTTATAAGTTCTCCAAATATAATCAATCCAACTGATTTTAAGTTTCCTTCTGAATTTAAGCCTTTTCTCATTCCCATGTTCTGGGTGCTGATTGTGTGACTGTGGTGAAAGATAGGATCTTCTAGTATAGTTGTATGCCCTGATGTGATTTCTAGCAGTGTGAGATCTTTATCCCTCTGAGTGGCAGGACCTTCCAACTATCTCTGTGTTTCCACCCCATCTTAGCATCCAGGTAGATCTGTCATTATTTTCTCTGTAATGCTGTTATGTATTGCTCAGCTCCAGGCAGGAAGAGCAAGTGTTCAACCAGTCTGCCTACACTTGATATAAAGAAGCAAAAAACTCACAGTAATTGCTCAGTGTATTTCTTCAGTCTACCTGTTGTTTGTGTTGTGAGAAAGAAAGTATATTCCACAAAAACCCTAAGCTTACTAATCCCCTTGTATGTGTCAGACCGTGATTTTCTGTTTTCTTAATTAGTATGTTCTCTATCCAAAATGTCACTTGTGATTGTTAATTTTGCATTTTAATTTGACTACGCTGCAAAAGTATTAAAAATCTATTCAGCTTTCCTTTTGAATGTTGAATCAAAATGTATCTGTGACATTATTCACTTGTCTTTCCAGACTCAACAAAAATGAAATTGTTGCTTTTCTTGATATAGTGCAGTCCTCCGACAGTCTTGTTTCTTTCTTGCACTGATTCAATACAAAATGACAGTCAGACATCTTAGCCTGCCCCAAGCTTGAAGTGTGCTAGACTAGAACACAAAGGACTTTCATTAAATTGCTGCATTGATGGCAGACTGACTTCTCTTCCAAAGGAGTGAGTGGCTCTTTTTCCATTTGTTATAGATCAAAAGAAGTTAGCACAGTATTCTCCCTTTGAGGTAGAATTAGAAATGGAACAAAAACTAAAAGCATTACAACTATATACAAATGGATTATAAAAAATTTAATGGAGCTGGAGAGATAATCCATCAGGTAATAGAATTTATTTCACAAGCATAAGGACCTGAGTTCAGATCCCAGCAGCTGCATAAAAATCTGGGTATGGCTACATGCCTGCTTGTAACCCAGCACTGTTAGGGGTGAAGACAAAATTCTGCTAGATTGTGCTGGATGCCAGCCTAGTTCCAAGTTAGCTGAAAGAATGAAGGAATAAAGAAGTGAGGGACAGAACAGGACAGCTGGTGTTTTCCTCTGGTCTCCAAGTAAATGCACAGGTATATATACTCATACACACTCTTAGATTCACCTCAAATATATATCCATGTTTACATACATACATACATACATACATACATACATACATACACAAACAAACATACACTCAAAATTAATTATTCACTTCTATTTTTTTTAAAGAGGAATGCATGGAAGAGAAGTCTAGTAAAAAAAAATGAACTAAAATAATAATTACGAGGAACTTTCTCCTGAAATAGATAAAATGGAAAATGAATTAATTCAACAAAGTATTTTATCAAATGTTATTTGAACATCAGGTATTATACTAAATGAAGAGCTTACTTGGGTAAATCAGATGCTACCCTTTCCCTTGAAAAGCTCACACCCCCTGGAGGAGACACAACAAATATCCTTTATTGGGACAGAGTTTTGATACTCTCCTGGGTCACACTAACAAAAATAAGAAAGTGTAGAAAAGAGAACATATCCATGTTCACCTGGGAGGTGTCAAAACAGATGTCAGCTCAAAATTAAATCTGAGATGCAGTCAGAAGGCTTCAGCAATCATGTCTGGAAAGAGGTAACAACTCTAAGCAATTATGAATCCACACTATTAAATTTGAATAAAACGTTCATAGATTTAGTGCCTCATCCATTCACTTTGTCATGAACAACCAGGCAGTATCCACTAACAGCACTGTGGTAGCATCAAGCATGTGTGACATCCTTCATGTGTGACATTTTAACTGTGGACTCTTTCCTGTGTAAAGGCAATCAAGAAGCTGAAGTAGACATTTGATTTGCCTGTCACATATTCACATTACCGTAATTAGTCTACCTCAGTCTGTATAAGACATTGTATGTTGAAAGTTTTCGCTTCCTCAGGTGTATCCTGCTGGGAATGCCAGGGAAAGCAGAGGCATGGTTCTAGATATGACAAGGCAAAAGCCTGGGTCCTTTCAGGCATGATGAGGAGACAACAACCAATTTTGGAGTCCATAATCTGCCTAGATTTCTTGTGATGTGAGACAATGTGTTTGTTTATTGTTTTGCAATTCTAAATAGGACTTCTTGAAGAACAAAAGTCCTATTTTGAAAAGATTTGTGTGACACATAGACTATGAGCAAGAAAGTTCTCCCATGGAAATCAGTGTCATCTCATTGGGAGCTGAATAAGTTGCAGTAACTGGGATTAGAGCTGGAGGATAGGAGCTGATTTAAACAACAGAAAGTCCATTCCTGTCAGGTGGTAGAACTTCCATGCTATAAGATAGCACTCAGAACACATGGTGGGAATGGTGTCTTCATATCATCAAAGGTCATGCAACCATCATGGGTTGGCTTTACCTTGTACCCTCTGGTGAATCGTAATGGCATAGTCCAAAATAAAGTTCTTATTGTGTAGTTCAGTTCTGCTTTGTCCTACCTATGTGGCCTCTGGTAAATGATTCTCTGAACCTCATTTTCCTTAATCTTACTTTAAAGAAAGTACCACCTGTTTCAAATTACTGGTAAAATTACTTAATGGCTACAGTAAACATTTGGGGGAGAATAGAAAAATCACAATGGTTCAAATACAGTGGTTGACACTGGAGTACAGTTATTTTATAGGAACAAGATGAGCTGCATTGGGTGGTTGAGACTCCACTATACCATCCTGGACTAAATCCAGTGCTCAGATATTTGTTTAAACAAACTTTGACCCTAGAAAATGTTGTTAGTGTCTTTCTCTGGAAGTGATAAATAGCTTAAACACAGCATCCTGTCTTCATTCAGTGTAGAATTACTGATGGGAGGTTGAGAAGTCTACAATTTCCGTTAATAAAGTAGCAGCATATACACTTCATATAGGAGAAGTTTGCATATCCTTAAAGGCACAAATGGTTATTTCATGGTTTGGGGTTTGGGAGTTGTTTTTGTGCCTCTTTTACTCTCTGGATGAATTTTTGAGAACCTGGCTGTTTTAGTGATTAACGTCCCAAAGTCTAAAATATGCTCAGGCTCTAACCATTTAGACTTAGAAAGATGGAATTTCTCTGTGCAAATAGAATGCAATTTCCTGTGAGATAAAATTAAAAAAATCTAAGACTGGAAAATGTAAAGTTGGATACTCAAAAAAGGTATAAAAGTAAGGATACTTTTGGGAGTGTAAGTAGAGCTTCTGAGATGCTAAGACAGTTCCTTAGGAAATGAGCTAGATGACAGATCTTACAAGAATGGAAGCAATTGGACTATAAGTCCCAGTAAAGGAGATTTTTCTGAGCAGGTAAGATGGGATGAAGGTGTCTGATGAGTTGTTAGGAGGGAAGAGTGAAGCTAGCCAGTTTAAGGAATGTGTTTCTGGGCTCCAGGATTGTGGCCAGTCTTTTACACTGCCACCAGAAATATAATCTGCTCAAAACCATCACTCAATTTGAGTCCTGGGTCGTGCTACTGAGCCAACTCTATAAATTCCTCAAATTCATTTAACATTGCCCTTGGAGCCCTGCTGCTGCGTGGCTGAGAATGTGGAGCAGGAGTACCTCTGCTCTAGCACCAGTGGGTGTACATTTAACTCTGCTCCACGTACAAAAGAACAGCTGCTAGTAAAGTGGAAAAAAAACAGCCAATTTTGCACTCAGAAACACAGCTTCAGAAACCCAAATGTCCTGATCTGCAGTTACTGAAAAGGTGTCCCTACACAGTCTCGAAAAGGAGCAGGCTAGGGGGTCTATGAGATAGCGATTCTTGTTTCCAGCTCCTGTTTTCAAATGTCCCCACAATTGTGCTCCCTGAGTCATCATCCCCGTAGTTCCTTATACATTCTTTGGGTTACTTCTGAAAGCATGTGTTCTTCCCAAGGGCTGCTTCCTGGGGAATGCTTTCTCCAACTTTTTAAGTGACTCCTTTCTTCTAAACTCTGTGATGTGTGTGTGTGTGTGTGTGTGTGTGTGTGTGTGTGTGTGTGTGTGTTGTATAAGCCTATGAGTTCCTGTGCCTATGTGTGGACACATACAAGCCGTGGTGCACGTGTGAAGGTCTTAGGATAACCACAGATGTAAGTCTCTGTCATCACTTTATCTGAGATATCTCGTTCACTTCTGTACATACCAGGCTAACTGGCCTGCAGGCTTCCATGGATTTTCCTGCCTCTACCTCTATCTAGTCAAAGGCATTCTGGGATTACAGATGCATGCTGTATCTGAAGTTACTGGGCTCTAAGATGAGCACTTTGCCTAGCTATCTACCCCACCACCAGCCCTGTGCCTTGCCGTTTGAGGATGAAATATACGATCCTATTATAAAACATCTTCCCGGTTACTCTCCTTTTCAGCTGCTCACCGACTTGCCCATTTATTTTCATCATCTCTTCTCCAGGGTTTGCAGAGTCTTTTACTAGGAACTCCAGGATTTCAATTGTGCTTCTATAGTGGACTCATACAGACTTAATAATTTACACATAAAATAGACTTATTTCTTAATGTTGTGGGGGCTGGAAGGCCATATCTGCTGCGGAACTATCTTACAGTGAAGCACAGAAAGACATTAGGAGGTAAGGGTAAGACAAAGGCAGTAGTCAGTTTAGACAAGCTGCCCTGACCTCTTCTCAATACCCCAAAGCAGTCCATTGTGGGGAAAGAACCTTAAATTTTAGTTCTGACTCTTTGAGATACTGTGGCTATTCAACTCAACAGGGCTATGCTGCACAAGACCGGCTGCCTAGGAAAGTGACAGATGATACGAGAGTGTTTTAGTGCTAGGCAGCTATTCACTAGGCTAGCCACAAGACCCTCCAGAACTGGCACTGAACTAACTATTCACGAAATAGAACCTCATGTGAACAAAGTCCCATTCCCCCTGCCAGGCCCCATTTTCCAACACTATTGTATTGAGCACTGCTTCTCTTCTTCCATTTTGGGTAGGCCCCTCAAACCCTATTAGTCCCCCAAATTACTTAAGTGGTCTTTAAGTAGTTACAGGTTCTAATAGCTTTTTGTTATTCTTTGACCTCAAAAAAAAAGCCATAACTACTCTAACAAGGTCATACCTATTAATAGTTCCACTCCCTGTGGACCAAGCATTCAACACATGAGTCTGTGGCCATTCCTATTCAAACCACCACATTTGCATGCACTCACATGTGCAGGGGTACACATACACACTCTACATGTGCACACACACATTTGCATGCACTTACACATACATGAATGCACATGCACACACATACAACCATATGATACACAAGTAGGCAAACAAGACATCTGTGTAGTCTTGCGAATTGAGAGCTTTACTTCAGTGAAGCACAGTGAAGTGTACCTGAATTTGAGCGTACTGGAGGCTGAGGCAAGAGAATCATGAGTTTGATGCTTACATAGACAACAAAGCATGACTAGCTCTTTAAAAAGAGATCATTATACAAGGACTGTAATATCTTTAAAAGAAAGGGGCTTTGCATGGCTATAGTATGAAGCCTTATTTAAAAAAGTAAAAGAACTCATTGTAAAAAGTACTTGCCAGCCAGGATTAGTGGTAGGATCACCCACAGCATCAGGAGGAAAAAGAAAGACTTAACTTTTCATGTAACTAATATGGCTGTCTCTAAGGCAATGTCCATTCTAGATGCATGTTCTCCATTATCTTTGGCTATTCTGATACTGAAATTGTACAGTCATGAGGAAGGTGAGGGGTGATGGTGTATCCTGTTTCCCTTTACAGCAAATCACATGAGTCCCTTGGGTAAAAGTTACAACTGTAGGTATTAATACCACAAGTGTAGGTATTGTTCCACTGAGGAATGGACTGGGGTTCAGGGTGCTCATACAATATGCTAACAAGTCAGAATGTGGCCTGGTTATTCTTTGAAATGAAGTCAGGAATGTTCAACTTAAAACAAATTCTATTTTTGTTCCAGGACATCTGTCTAGAAACTAACCAGAGAAACTAAATCAATCATTCTATTCCCACGTAACACTGGAGTTCCTGCCCATAGGACTTTCATTTTTAAAGGAAAATGCAGAAAGAGAATGGTAGTTACATCAAGCAAGGGGTCTGTGATGGAAGGATGCAAGACATCATGATTGCTGCACTGGGAGATTGCAGGGAGTGGGATTCCATGCCTGTAACAAGAGCGTGGCACTAGCATGTTCTTCAGAGGAGTGTCCTCATTCAGCTCTCATTACCGTATTCATTTCTGTGGGTGTCTAGCCTCCTGCATTCCCAGTGCCTGGTAGTTTCTACAGAATCCTAGCAGCAGTCATAATGCATCCTGACTCATTTCTGGAAAGGCTATTAAATGGCACTAGTTTTGATTCTTTCTGCAGGTGCAAACCTTGACTAAAGCCCTAAGTTGTTTTTACAGTATAAAAGGTTTCCCCAACCTCTGCTGCTTTCCCTTTGAGGACCAGCTTGACCAGGCAACTAGGAATCCAGGATAGTGAGGCCCAGGTCAAGGTGTTTTGTTCAACTGGAATCTGCCACAAAATAACATGTAGCCTAAGATGAGTTTCTAAAGAAATTAAGAGATGAAGTTAGATTGGCTTTTTGAAATGTGGCTATGAAGACCATTTCTTGGAGCTCTAGGTATTACAAAAAACTCATGTATGCACCCCACTTTCTCACAGTAATGTCTGATTCTAACCTCTGTGAATGATGTGTGAAGGTGATACTCATTTTGACACCTATCATATCTCTCATTTCTATAATGGTTTCCTGAACCACGTATCCACATGTCAGGATTTTATTTTGTCTATATTTATTTAGGTATAGTTGTCAAATAAATATTCCAGGTATTCAAGGTATATAATTATTTAGTACTTATGGTGTGACAATCACAAAAGTCAAATTAATTAACCTATCAGGTTGTTATCAGTTTCTGCCTCTGTCTCTGTCTCTCTGCCACTGTCTGTCTTTCTTTCTCTCTTTCTCTCTCTGTCTCTGTGTGTGAGGTAGAAACAAATTAGATCTATTTTTTAAAGCAAATTCCACAGTTTCTGAGTGAAATAAAGCAATGTAAGGTGAAGAATAGATAGCTAACAGAATTGGATTTCACTAATGTAAAGTGGGAAATGGAACAAGAGACCCAGCCAATAGAGAATCTGTATTTAGGTCACACATAGATTTATATTTTAATCAGGATTCAATTATATATTACTTATCCGACAGATGGTAAGTTCCTTGGCTGTTCTGTGTTTGGGCTAAAAGGAGAAAATTATTCTACCCATTTGAAAGAATTACCTGAAGACCAAAATAGATACTGTTTGTCTTCTTGCTTAGTTTTGCGTTAATGCAGAGCAAATACCTGAAATAGTCAGTGTACAAGAATGAAGTCCATCTGGGCTCATAAGTTCACGAGTTTTGTCCCATTATCAGTTGCTCTCATTGATCTTGGGGTTCTACTGTGGAGTGGGATCAATGGTAAGGAGTTCTGTCCTTCAGGCATGGCCATGGCCATCTCTAAATCAGAGAACTGACTGTATGAGCGATTAACTGTATGAAACCCTCACAAGTTACTCTACCACAAAAAGAGAGGATTAAAAATAGAGAGAGGACTAGACACTTTCCTGAGGTCCCAGCGATTGATTTTCTCCTGCACCTCAACCTGCTACAGCTGCATGCCAGTATGCCAGCTCATGGGGTCTTGGGAGATGCTAGAATATATATAGTCAGTGGAAGGTTGATTGATGATGGGGCTCTATCTCTACAACTTTTAGGAGGTCATCGTCCAGTTTTAAATGGAATTTTCAGTGATGCAGCTATCTCGTGGGATCCTTCATTCCTCTAAGTGTGCTTCTGTACGTAAGCTCAGTAATCATTGACCCACTATGCTAGACATGGTTGTAATTATTTCCTTAATCTGTCATTGGTATCCTCTCTGGAGTGAGCAGATATTTGTTCATGTCTTCTAAGAAAGATATCACACAGCATAGCCCATCCTGTTAGAGGATGAATAGTAAAACCATTCACTTCAGGGCCAGGATGTGAAAGAGCTGGTAAGAAGAGACTGGATCCAATTATTCACTTCCAGGTCATATGTCCAATAAAGCCTCTCATTAGACTCCATCTCTTAAAGGTTCCATTACCTACACACAGGCACACGTGCACACGTGCCAAATCACCACTTTGGTGACATGGACCCTCCAGGGGTAGTCCAAATCCAGGTCATAGCATCTACAGAGATTAATAAATATTTTAAGAATATGCCCTTGAATTCACGGTTGTTTAGAGTTCATTCCATCTGTAAGCAAACTCCCAGTTAGCAGAAGCAGCTTCCATGACACTGCTGGTGAGGGACTATCTCTCTTTCTAGTGTCTCCTGCAGACATCTTTCTTTATTGTGGGTCACACAGACAAAAACCTTCGATGTTTTCCTCTAAAAGTATATCTGAAAGTGATAATAACTTTTGGCTCTTCCCTCAAGCTGTTTCAATGTGAACACAACTTTGAGTGTTGATCTCAATGAAAGCAAAGAAGTATAAGCTCACTTCCTACTAAGAAAAATTTGTCTTATAAACATCCGTGCTCCATAGTGATAGTTGCTTCATTGTTTATATTTAAAAATAAATGTTCTTTATTTGTGAGGGTTTTACACATATGTACAAAGAAATAGTGTCATATCTGCTCTCATTTCTTCATTCAACTTCCCAATATGTCCTCCTCCCAACTTTGTTTTTCCTTTTTCTCCTTCACACAGCAGTTGTTATCACTTGAACAAGGTCTGTACAAGATCAAGCTAGCCAGAGTCCTGGGATAAATAATGCAGGTGCTCTTCAAGTCCCATCCCTTAATGAGGAGCTTTTAGTAGGTCATAGCTATTCCTGGAGTTAACCTTATTCTTTTCCTAGGGTGTAACCACTGGTAGGGCTCTAGTGCATGCCCCCACTTCTTTGCACACATGGGCAGTACTGATCAGTATTAGTGACTAAGTTTTAAAAACCGAGTTCTTATAAACATCCCCTCCCAAAGGAGAAAGTTTCCAATCACAGACAACAATAGGCCCTGAATACAGAGAAAAGGAAGCAAGTCTTCTTGAGAAGGACTGCTGCAGTGTTGAGGCTGGCAGATAGCAGGAACCAGATTTGTCTGGAGCAGTCTGGCAAGAAAAAACTGTGGAAAGAATCCAGACAGGTATGAGGATGATGGAGGAAACCATTTTTTTAAAGCATCTGCCTGGAGGTGAGGGACATTGTAAAAGGCTAGATGACTTGAGAAAGGTTGAATAGAATTGACAAGGATGGTAGCAAAGTGTCTTAGTCCAGTCAAGATGCTACAATGAAATGCATAAACAACAGAAATTCAGTTTTCACATTTTTGGAGACTGAGAGTTTAAGATGCAGGTAGATTAAGCATCTGGTGAAGGCTGGCTAGATTGTCCATGGATATAACACGTTGTGGCTTCTTTTATCATACTGATCCCATTTATAAAGGCGATGCTCTCATGACCTAATCACTCCCCAAAGGCTCTGCCATGTAGACTCTGCCTATTCCTAGCATCACTATAGGAGCTATGATGCCAGCATATTGAAGGCACACACATTCCTTGTATGTTGTTCATAGCATGCCAGGCCCTTCATGAGGTGGTGATTGCAGGAGTGGGCATCTGCCTTCTTGAGTACATACACCTTATGTCTCCAATGTGACTTAAAAGTTGCTAGGCCCAACGGATACATCCAGGGGTGGCAAGACTTCCAAGGCCCTATGTGGACTGCTTCCAAAACCAGGCAGAATGCTTCAGGCTTGCCAAGGGATGAGCTGCTCTGTCCCAAGGGAGGGAAGAATAATACTTTATTCTCTCACCATGAGATGAAAGCATATCCAAGGCCATGAAGACCTGTTTGCTAGGACACCATGACCCTTCACATTCCAGTCTCAGCCAAGAAAGCGGGCAGATCTGCTGCTTCGCTTTCTCATAATTTGTAAAGTAGGTTTGAGTTCAGATTTTGAGAAAAACTACCATGCATTGAACTTGTATTTATTTTTAAAATTGTCTTCTTTTTTAAGATGCAACTAATGCAAATATTTACTGAGAGAAAACTATTCCAAGTGATGAAATCTTAGGAACAGTGCCACTTTGTGAGACAAGCTAATATGTTCTTTGATGACTTGTCAAAAAATGCAGATTCAGATTTATTACCTTTCTCAAAATCTGTTTTAATGTCAAGCTCCAGCTAAAGATGGCTAGGACATTCTAGAAGATGTACTGTGTTTTAGATCATACCCTTGCTGTAGTCAAGTATAAATTTGGTCTCCACTTACATTGAGATGAATTTCAGCACAGTGTCCAGGTAAATGTCTGAACAGCATAGGAACCAGTTTACATCAGCAAATCTCTGCTTTTTTTTTAATCAATGGTGAAACAAGACAAAAATGTGAAGATAGGCCATACCCAGCATGAACTAGCCACTAGAGCCTCTGAACTCTGCACCATCTGAATAGTCTCTTGTGTTAAAGTAAATAATGAAACCCCTCTTTCTGAAAGTATCCCAAAGAGGGGAAATGTCATTATGATCTTGCTTTATTTATTGAATTAAAAAAACATCATTCAAGTTGCTTTGATGAGCATTGATGTGGTAGATACTGCTCATAAAATTACCCATGGCCCGAGGTCAGTATTTCTCTTTTGGTCAAGCTTCAAGAATGGAATATATAGCTTGATCATGCTAGACCTTGTTGTCCTGGAAATACTTTTATTCCTGCCCATTTTGTTAAAGCTTGTCTTTAACAATATTAACATGTTGGCAGCCAAAGTACATGAATTGAACCTGAAAATGGACCCCCAGACAGATTAAATTAACCAGCTGGCAAGCCAAGGATGAGTAAGATTCTGCATAGAGCCTTACCAACCTAAGACAGATGTACATTGCTTTTGATAAAGCATATTCCACGATGGGTAAGGATGGCATTCTTAGCAAATGACCTAAGACAGGCTCAGTCTTGTTAATAAAATAAAAAAGGAAGAGAGGCAGAGAGCCTTTGGGGCTGCTTGGCAAGAATCTGACATGGGCCAAGAACAAGGAAATGGGCTACTTGGCAGAAACATGACATTGGCCAAGAACAAGGAAGTAGACTTCTGGCAGTTATCTGACATTAGGCTAGAGCAAAGTGATAATTTCAGGCAGGATTCTAAATTTTAGGCTTGAACAAAGAAGTAGGCTTCAGACATGAAAATGACTTTAGGCTAGGACAGGGAAGTAGGCTCAGATACTTTGGTCATCCTGATAAGCCCATAGAAACAGTGATCATGGGAGTGTTCATGGAATTTTGTTTATTGCCTTAGTTGCTCTTTGACTATTTGTGCTTATTGTCTTGCTTGTTCCTTGACTATTTGCATCTATTGTATTCTTCTAGTCTCTCAACCTAGAACTGACCTGAATACTTGCATGTAATTCAAATGGTATAAAAGCAAAAAGGAGTAGGGGGATGAGATAAGGAGTTCTAGAGAGGGGAAATGGGTAAAAGAGATGACATCTGAAATGTAAATAAATAAAATATCCAATAAAATTTTTTTTAAAAAATCATTCAATATTAATGAAGTGAAGTTGTCATAGGCACAGTAAGCTACCGTGAACTATTTTTACTGCTGAAGAATCTCATCCTCATGATGCCAGGATGGGACTTTGACCTCTGTAACCTCAGTGCCCTACTTGTTGTGGGTTAAAAACATCCCCCATGGGTCCATGGGTCCCTACCCTGGGGAGGTTGTGGAGTATCAAAGAGTAAGTAGGTCACCTGCAGTTAAGGCTTGGGGCTTGTAACCTGGCCAAACTTCATGTCCCATCTCTGATCCCTTGTTGACAAAGATATAAAAAGCTGGCTTACAGTCCGTCTGCTATGCACCCTAGTATAATGAAACACGCCTTCAAATTGGAGCCAAAATCATCTTCTCTCGCTCTATTGGTTGAAGAGACACCATGACCAAGGCAACTTATAAAAGAAAGCATCTAATTTTGGGCTTGCTTACAATTTCAGAGGTGAGTCCATGAACATCATGGTGGGGAGCAGACAAGTCTAGTGCTGGAGCAGGAACTGAAAGCATACAGATTGAGAGAACAGTGAGCCAGAGAAATGGACAGAGATGGACAGACAGAGGTGAAGACAGAGGCAAAGACACAGCTAACTAGTAGTGAATCGGATTTTGAAACCTCAAAGCCTAATTCCAGTGACACATCTCCTCCAATGAAGCCACACCTCCTAATCTTTTGCATACAGTTCCATCAACTGGGAGAGAAATACTCAAATATGTGAGCCTATAAGATTCATTTCCATTCAAACCACCAAATTAGATTTTAGATCACAGAAAGGAGAAAAGTAGGTAATGCATTGGTAGCCTGCTGTGACTTTCTACAGGGTTATTGTTGTTACAATTGGAGTTGAAGGAGGTCAAGAATGGATCTAGGAAAATAAAGCATGAAAGCTAATGGAAAACCAGCTGGATATGCTGAAGCAAACCCCAGACATCTCATGACACCAGTGACTTCTGATAAATGGCACAACATTCCAGGGTCATCCTGCATCAGCATGCAAATTGAACAGGGTATTAATATGTACTAAGAAGCTGGTCAAGAAATGCTTCCATGTGAATGGTAGGGAATTCTTCCCATTAACATCATAAAGAGCTCTATGCTACTGTAATGTAGGCAGGCATGGGCCTCAGCTCTCACCTCTTTTCCTTCTTGCCACAGATTTTTGGAACACGAACATCTTTCTAAGTTTCCAGCCACCATTGTATCCAAGAGCCCCTTCACTCTTCTTCCATTGCCCACATAGCTTCCTGACTGGTCCTCCAGCATTCCCTGTGGGCCCATGATAAGGCAAGGCACAGAGACTGCATAGTGGCTTCCTGCTCTGAGATCCCTTCCCTCTCACAGCTGCCAATCTCTGTGAGCCCTCTTCATCCTCTCCCCGACCTTTGTATTTACAGAAGGCTACTCAATAATAATTTTTTTTGTACATGAAAGCTTGCTTTAGTGCCTGCCTTTGGAGCTTCCAAGCTTACAAAGGGGAACATTCTATAAAGGTCACTAAGGACTAGTTTCCTTCCCTCTCCTTTCCCACCCCACCCCCACTGGGCCTCTTCTCTACTTTCCCTTCCCTCCCCTTCTTTCTCTTCCCCTCTCCTTTCCTTCTACCCTGTTCTGTCCTAGTCTTCTCATCCACCACTCTTTCTACGTCGCTCTTTCTGCGGTCCAAGCTGACCTAGAACTCTGTATGAGCTCAGCTGACCTTTAACTCTTGATTCAGCCTTTTAAATGCTGAGATACCATGCAAGTATCACCACACCCTCCAAGTCCTGGTTTTCCTTGGTACATTTTTTTCCTGGAATTTGTATCCAGCTCTCTAATTCATTGCTTCAAGAAATGAGGTTTTTGTCCCACATCATCCCTTTATTCTTAGATGTCAAATTATGTGTCCCAAGGCTTTTCCCATCCCTAGGAGACTATACATTTAAGAATAAGTTCTACCCTCATATTCCCAAAGAAAATCAGTTTCAAAATCAACTGGCAACTAGGAAAACAAAACAAAGCCTTGGGACTATATTTCTGTGTGGTCTCTCTGTGCGCACAACTGTGTCTCTTCCTTCAGTTCATTCTTAATAGTGTTGTAAATGACCCATGAGGGAGCCATACAGCCTATTCCCAAATACAGCCCACCCCAGATTAATCTTTGTGTGGTCTTAATAAGGTTTAAGATCATTGTTCTTACCCTCTCGGCCTTGTGATTTAACAGGAAGTGGTGTTTGAGAGCTTAATGGAATTATCTATGAATGAGAGTCCTCTTGTGCCAAACACTTCATATGTGAGTTAAAATTACACCCCTGTTTTAATAAAAGCACTCTCACTTTTAAGTAAGAAATAATTGGGTTTTGCCTCTTCAATTCCACATCTTTATTTGAAATTTGCAGATGATGTCACGTGTGTTTGTAATGTCCAATGTGATGATATGAAGCACAAATGCAAACAACCCCTCGTCTGCCCACCTGGCCTGCATTCAGCACGGTATTCACTGAGGGTCCGTGCCATACCATCTAGATCATGTTTTGTTTGTGGTTCAGGCCTCCTTCTGACTTCTTACGAGCCAAGGATAATTTTGATCTTCTGACCTTCCTTCCTCTACTCCTTTAGTGCTGGGGACTGAATGAAGTACCTTATGAATTCTGGGCAAGCATTCCACCGCTTGAATTAAGCTCTGGCCCCACACCAGGCGTTCTTACACATGTGCTGCATTATCCTGCCTTATGTGGGAACAGTCATGATGTCATCAAGACACTGTTCTTCCCAAAATGGGTATCATGAAAGTCTGTTTCTTGAGGCTTTATTCGTTCAGCCAAATGTGTCCATGGTTCAATACATGCAGAAAGAATGCGTTAATGTGAAATGGATAAAAAAATTTAAAAATATTTTGTCTTCAGAAACTTTCATGGTATTTAAAAGTGAGGGATGTAGTATCCAAAGCATTTATGAGTGGATTATATAAAAATGTATTGGGTCAATTCTACTCCTCCATGATACCTTTGTCCTAGTCATGACTCAGGATGTGTTCACACAGACTAGGGCTGATGGGACGGTCAAGTTGAGAGGTCCTTCTCTGACTAAGATTGATCTGTTACTCTACATGGAGTGTTCTGCTGTCAGAACCCTCTACATAGGAAAAAATTTGATTTTCAAGTACCAGCTGCTTCTATGACCACATAAGAGTGTGTAACTCTAGAGCCCTGCTTTAATTTCAGATATTACCAGATCCAGAGTGCAAGGTACAGACCATTATTTTTATTCCTGGTCTCAAGCTTCCATTGTAACTCAACAAACATAGAGCTCATGTTGACTGAGGAAATCAGGTCACAGCTTGAACTCATTTTGCAAGAAAAAGGTTGGATTACATCCCAGTGTCTCCTCTGGTAACACTAACACTTGAAGCTCTTGCTAAGTAAAGTGTTCCTGTTTGTGTGACACACCACCAGCCCTGAGCCCACATGGCCCTTCTGTTTGAAGACCTCCTGAGTGGTAGCTTATCTGTAAATCTATTGCATATCGTCACGCAGTGTGCGGCAAACCAGACTCTGTTGCTTACATCCAGAGGCCTCCTGGTATGTGCTGTGGTCTAAGCAGAACCTAGAATGACATGGCAAGAGAGCTAGAGACAGAGGAAACATCTTTCCTATTGCTCTCTGAAGTTTCTGTCTCATTTCTGCATTGATGGGTATAGTAAACCTAGAGAGGGAAAACAGCCTGAATCAAATGAAAAACTTTTCAGTGCTTGGTTGATGCCACTAATCCAGAGATCAAGGATTTTGGAGAGTTATTCTCATTGGTGGTTTTCTTATACTCTTGAATTGTTCGTAATTCAATAATTTTACTTTTTCTTACTCCAAAGTCCGTTCCATGAGATTAACCATAAAGGGCTCTGTGAGAATATAAAGGGAACCATTGTCACATTATGGAATATTCATTGTTCCACAATTTTTTAAAGTTTCTGTTAATTTTTTTCACGGACCACTGCAGTTTTGCTTCACTGGTTATATTTATGTATTTATCATTCACTTGCTCCTACTAAGGATCTGAGGCCAGGGCCTCTGTATAAGAACATGGGGTGTCTCAAGACACACAGGACTTATTTTCTCTGCATATGTTGCTCATTCTTTATGTGCTCTCCCAAACTGAAGCATGTGGCCATTCTCATAGAGAAATCACCAACCTTCATTCTCTGCCCCCTTTGTGGGCACATGGTAAGAGAACTGTTTGTTAGGGTATAACAGGGAGCCAAGAAAAGATTTATAAATCTGTGCAGGCACAAAGCAAAGTTAGGAAGGTATTCAAGAGGCTGGAGGGATGACTTGGGTTTAAGAACCCTTACTGCTCTTGTTAAGGATCTAGGCTCAATACCCAGTATCCATCAGGTTTAAAACTTGCTTTAACTCTAGTTCTAGGAATCTAGGAGGAAGATTTAATGTCCTCGACTGGCCTCTGCCAGTGACAAGATTGCACATGGTACACATACATGCATGCAGGCAATATAGATAGATAGATAGATAGATAGATAGATAGATAGATAGATAGATATGTAATATATACTAATAATACTATAAATACTATAAATGTATTAGTATATATGTATATATATATACATATATACTAATATATATTACAAATTAAATAAATACTTTGAAAAAGATTCTTAGTAAATAAAGACTAAATGAATAGCCATGTTCCAAACTAGAGCATGGAAGAAAATTCCTGAATAGGCCTTTCCCACTTAACCACACACATTGTGGCTCAGGTACCCAGGATTCTTCAATGACCTCTTTCCCGAGGGAAACATTGACAGTCCTGGACTGCAAACACAAGGACATTCTAGCTGATTACATTACCTAGGATCTCCCTTGTGCCCAAAGGAAATCTTAAAAACCATAGAAAATTTTGCAAGTTTAAATAGTAGTAGCAAAGAGATGAAATAAAATTTCACTTGCAAACTCTAATCTCAGTGAGGCTGAGCATATCTTCCAGAAGACAAGAATAAGACAGCTCCGGATAGGCTTGTCTCTTAGTACTGGAGATTCAAGGCGTATGAGGCATTCATTTACCCATCAATACTGTTCAAAGAAGTTCATAGGTAGGAGAAATTGGGCTTTTTTTTTTTAAGCTGGAAATTCATTTGCATCCCTCACTATGGTATGACCTCCTTCAGTTGTAATTTGCCTTATCTATCAGCTAGAGAGGAAATCCCACACTTATCTATACTCTGTGCTGCAACCTTATGCATAGATATGTAATTAGTGAGCGCTTTAATCAGCCAGTTACCTTCTGTCTTAAGCTAACTGTGGAGGGGCAGGCAGCATGTCATATTCCTCTCAGCCCTCAGTGCCTCGCACACAGCTGGGCACTTGATAAGAGCTCAGAGGACATTGCTCAGATGTAATTGAATTGAAGGTGGCCTCGCTGGGGGTAGAGAGGGGTAAGAAAGATATTAACCCTGCTTTGCTTTCCTTTCTCTCTATCCTTTGAAGAAAATTCACTCCTGTGTGTTTAGAAGTATTCATCTTCATTTTCCTACCTGCAGTTAGAGCTCAGTTAACTCCAGCAGAGACAAACTACAATTAGCCACACACCTGGCCCTCTCTGCAGCTCACACTAGAAAACCAGGCCTCCATCCTGGTCATCACCATGTGAATAAGCCATTCTGGGCTTGTACCAGTCAACAACAACTCCTTGTCCCAGTCAAACAGAAAATAGAGGCATGACCTATAGCTGTCACAAACTACAGTGCCCATGCTACCAAGAATCGCACAAGCTGTTCCTTCCTTTCTCAACAGTCAATCAAGCTAGTTATGGAAAAGCCATTAGACCATCTCTGCTGCTCTTTCTTCTGCCTGCTTCATCCCCTCACCTTACCCCTGCAGGAAGATCTCCAAGCCTAACTAGTTATTTTTCTAAGTTCATTATGGCAGAGCAGAGATACTGCACTGATGGAACCCAGTGACACCCACGAGCAGACCTTGCCGTCAATATTTTCCCTTTACAATGGCCTCATCCTCAATTTCACCTATAACGCCTAGTTAAAGCCAGCTCCTATCTGCTTTATTCATCAGGTATTTCTAAAGCATCCCCTGGGAAGATAAAGCTGCATCTGTAGGCAGGTCGAGGAAGGGGAAAATGCAAGCACTGGCTATGTCTCATTCTTCTTGTACACAGTCATTCCTGTTTGCTATGTGCAGAGAAGTTGAGGGCCATGGTAAAGAGTCTGTGAGGAGGTTCCAGAGAGCATGTTGCTGTTATTAATCAGGGTCTTCCCCTGCCTAGTTGTTTACTATTTACTAATAGTTCCTGGGCTAGATGCTGCAGCATTGCCCATTCTTCACTTCAATGTCTAGTAAGGTCTTTAGAATTTAGCATTGGTGATAGGGGCAGTGGGCGGGAATGGTATTAGAGACCATTCTACATTGAGCCCCCATCCTTCCGGCATAAGTGGGCAAAGCTGATTTCTCATAAGCTAATCTTTTCTTCCTAAAGAGATAAATGAAGTCATTCCCAAGATCAATACCTTGAGCTGTTGCTTTTGCTCCTGTGCCTCTTTTCAGCCTTTTTCTAGTAAATTACTTTCCAGTGAGTTTACAAGAACAAAACAAAAACTCTGGCCCATCTGCAGTAAAGCCTGCTTGCCTGCAGGAAAATGCTCATACTGATGTCCTAAATTTCATGCAAAGCTGACCTGAGCTTTGTAGTCTTGGAAATCTGGGGACCTCTCACCCAAATCTGTCTTTAGGGGCCAGAGGCTGACATCATGGGCAAGGAATGCGCCTGCATGGGCGGACAATGGCGCCCTCTTGTGACGCACTTTGTCACATGCTGTTTGTTCCTGTCCTTCCTGCACAGATGAAAAGACAATTTGTTCTTTTTCTAACTTCGCTGCAGATAGACAGGAGCAACTTGACCTGAGTCTGCGGATGACTTCAACACTCTCCCATTTAGAGACTCTCTTCTTTGCCATTATATTCTTGCATTCAGAAAGTACTAGTCTTTGCCTTAAATGAGCTGGGCTTTCAGTTCTGCTTTTAGGAACAATGGTTCACCTTCATTTCTCTCAGCCTCCATGTGGGGTCCACTGTGAAAATGAGGTTTAAATGGGTATGCAGCAGAGTGAAGCACCTCAGGGAAAACAGGATCCAGTAGACAAGCCTTCAGCATAAGGCCACTCTTTTTGTGCCTTGTTCTAGGTAAAGGGACTCTATAGCCAAATGGGACACAGATGATGAGGGCATAGTCATTCTTAATAATTCTTGGTTCAACTTTAGTCAAAGTTTGTCAAGAAACATTAAACATTTACTTTGCACATTTACCAGATTCTTACGTGTGTGTCTGTAACTAGACCAGACAATGAGGAGCCAATGGTGGACGGGGCCACACCTTGACCAGGACTGTACAGATGTGCTTATCCTTGACTCATTACCAAAGCTTTGGTCTCACTTCAGAACACCAAAGACGGACCTATAAGGGTATGGGGAATGGGACCCCAAATTTCTTTGTCCTTCACAGTGGGGTTATATCTGATAAATCTCCATCCTCTGCTTTCCACAGTTGATTCATCTCTTACTTGGCTCCTGAGGGTGGGCAGCTGAACCTGGCTTGAGTCACAGGTTATGACCCCCAATCTGTGGTCAGTGGCAAACCTTGGTCTCCAGCTTCTCATTACAGTGTCTGTTATACATCCTGCAATAGTAAAGGGAAGAGAATCCCCAAACTGGACCAGCTTCAACCTAAAGCATCTCTCAGGACACAAGGGCCAGTCTGTTCTTTGTGTCAGTGTTGTTTTGTGTGCTTACATCCAGTCACAATAAGCACATTAGCACATTTTCTTAGTCCTGGGTATGGTGATGTAAAGCCATCTCTCAGGGGCTTGTGCTTCTGTGGCTTTGGGGTGTCACAGCTCCTCCAAGCTCCAAGTTTTCCTTCACAGTGTGGTTATGAAAGTGAAACTGGGGCTGTGAAAGTATGTGAGGAATGGGTTGGTTTTCTTGACAGGGTAGGAACTGAAATTGAAGCCAAAAACATGGCGTGTAAAGTACAATGCTACAGCCTCAACACCTCAACACCATCAAACATGCACACATCCTACTACAGCAAGAAAGGCAGCCACAGCCCTGGGGACCAGCATGCCAACTCCCACGCCATACTCCCTCTACGTCTCTGCTCTGCATGGAAGGCCCAAAGCTCTCATATATTCTCTATGTGGCTTTGATCATAGTGTGTGGATTGCATTGAGCTTGAGTGCTGTCATCTCTTCTGAAGAAGTAGTATCTACATGATGGAGTGTTCATGGAGATTTGAATAGAGAATGCAGATAAAGGAAGACCTAGCATAGACTCTACCTGCCCCCTGTGTTTATTGGATGACAACTGTTGCTATTGTTTCTAAATATTATGCCACACAAAAGAACTTTTTAATGACAACAATTAGGTAATAAAATAAATTAGTTAAAAAGAACATTGGGTCTGTGGAGTAAGATGCTTGTTGTGTCAGAGTGAGAACCTGAGTCCAAATCCCAGAAGCCTCAAAAGTGTAGGCATGGCCACATGTGCACCTGTAGCCTCAGCACTGTTCTGACAGAGACAGGAGGGTGTCTGGGGCTTGCAGACTGACAGCCTGGCTCCAGGTTCAGTGAGAGACAGCATCTCATCAGGACAGAGAGAGTGACTGACCAGGATATGGACACCCAGCATCTCCACTGTCCTCTCAGTACTGGCACACCATGGAATGCCTCCCTATACCTATCTAACCTATATATTCTCGCTCACGTGCTTGTGTGCGCATGCGTGCACACGCACACACACACACTACATACACACCACACACAGCACATATCACACACATCACTACACACACATACACACACAAATGCCACATACACACACAAATGCCACATACACACATACCACACATACATCACACATGCACCTCACACATACACACAACACAAAGCACATATCAGCACACACACA
>NW_021604596.1:8692415-8717741 GCF_004785775.1 Grammomys surdaster
CACACACAAACACACACACATACCACATATCACACAAATCACCACACATATACACATGCAAATACCACATACCTCACACACACACCACACACACATTCACACCACACACACCACACATACACCACACACACATCACACACACACATTCACACCACACATATACCACACACACAAACATACACCTCACACATACACACTACATAGCATATCACACACACACAAACACATCACACATGCTCACAACACACACCTCACATACACACCACACACATCACAGAGTACACAGACAGTTCACACACAAACACAATACACACACTCATATCACACATACCACACATACACCCCACACACAACACACATACAATACACATACCACAATATACCACACACAAATACACCTGACACATATACACCACATAGCATGTCACACATCACACATACACAGAACACACACAACACACAGCACAAATCACACATATCACCATACACACACACACATCATACATACACACAACACACAGCATATATCACACATATCACCACACACATATCAAACACACACACACAGGCCCACACACAAAATCCTTTATTATTTTATGATGCTTTTCGTTAAGTCTGAGCATGAAAGCCATCACAGTTCAATTATTTCAGTCCCACCCAACACACTGCTGAGAAAAATCCTATGAAGAGTTGGGTAGATGGCGATTGTACACACCAAGCCTTCACTACACTTGCTGTTCAGATGGTCTTCAAAGCTCGTCTCAAATGCCAGGATTAGGAGCACTGAGGACCTGCAGTGATCTCAGACAGCTATAGAGCCGGTCTGTGTCACAATGCTCTGAACAGCTAAACAGCCTGTACCAGGGCACACTGCCGCTCAACACCCACCCAGGCTCTCTCCTTACCCCTGATTCAGAGAGGCCAGCTAAAGGGAAGGCTGCAGCCATGACCTTTGCCTCATCAGAAAGTGGTGCTACAGAGCAAAGTGGAATAGAGCCCACAATATGGTGCTGCTGCTTCAGTCTTGTGCCGTACGCCAATATCTGGAAATAAAAAAAAAAGATATCTCACATTTATTTTATAAAAGCCAGTTTTCTGGGCCTGATGTAATAACTCAGTGGGTAAAGCTACTTGCCATCAAGCCAGACTGCCTGAGGTCAATACCTGAACTCCCACATACGGAAGGAGGAAAGCAATTCTGTCCTCTGACCACGTACATACTGTGGCTCATGGACACAAGGTTACATGCTGTAAACAGACAGACAGACAGACAGACAGTCATAAGGATTCAATCGCTTTTCTTTTTGACATAAGACTTCTGAGGTTAGTCCTTTGCTGGTTTCGTTCTCAGACGGAACCAGCTGTGGGATTAGGAACATGGAGGGGTCTCGTTCAGCACCAGGCAGTCTGCTGCTGCTCTAGCACCGGCCTCTCAGGGTTAATCAGATAACCCTTCAGTTAGGTCCAAGCTTGTGGCTGCTGGTGGCAAAAAAAATGCACATGTGGAAGGAAACACGGGGAAATGAGGAGGGGAGGAGGGAGGTAGATGCAGCTACCCATTGGAAGGAACTATGAAACAGAGGGTAGGGTCACAGAGTGTGACACAGGTCACAGAGAACTCTGATGAGGTCAGCAAAGGACCACACTGTGAGTGGGAGGTCAGACAAGCCTGCACTCCCTGTACCACATCAAACTGCACCGGGATGATAATGCCTTCGGGAGATCAGGCAGGGGAAGAAACAGGCAGACACTCCAGGCAGTAGAGCCAGGCTGCTTTTCATCAGAGTGGAATCTACAGCCTTCCTGTGGCCTTTTCCACCTCCAGCATGCTCAACGGACTGTGGCCCTCCACCCTTGACCCTTGAATTCCTGCTATGCCCGTGCTGTGCCTAGGAGGCTTTTGCTGAGGCTCTTTGTGCCTGAAGCCTTCTCCATCTGCTTTACTCACTTCTCTGCCATCTTCAGATATTTCCCTACTTAAACAGTACTTAGACAGGTACTCACTGACCTGTCTTCATGCTTCCTTGGGGTAAACGATGCACATTTTACTTGTGGTGGATCTTCAGCCTCCTGGCTTCCAGGCCCATGGGAAGGCAAAAGTTTTCCTTGTTATCGGCCTCACACAGGTGAGCCTCTAGGGCACAGGGCACTTGGGACATATTTATGGAACCACAAAGGAGTCAGTCACCTGCTACTCACAGGCTCTGCCTTTGGTGGGGCAGGAGCTCCAAGAATCCCTAAGTCCCAAGCCTGAGAAATAATACATGTGATCAAGGTAGTCAGGAACTCCATCATGGCAAGCATGCCTGAATATGTGAGTTCATGGTGTAGTAACCTACCTGACTTTTAAGAGCAGAAGACTGCAGAAAAACCAATGGCAAAGCCATGGAACCTCCAGAACTGTCAAACATACAGCCCCCACATAGAAAAGTGTGTCCACTGGAAATATCAGTAAACGTGCAAGCAAGACCATAGTGGACTTCAAAGCTAAAACAGAACCATATTTGCTAATGACTACTCAGAAGAATAAATGTGTTGTCTCATTGTGGCTCTGGAACTCTGTGCTATGTAGATGTCCTCTCTACATCCCTGGAAGTGATATGTGCGAGTCTCAAGCTGGTATTTGGTAACCTATATGCATACCTTGAGGCTTGTCTCAAGACTGTTTAATAACCATGCAAATAGGATTACACAATTTAGCTGGGGCGTCTTAGGGAGACAGCATACAGAAGACACAATTTAGCTGGGGCGTCTTAGGGAGACAGCGTACAGAAGACACAATTTAGCTGGGGCGTCTTAGGGAGACAGCATACAGAAGACACAATTTAGCTGGGGCGTCTTAGGGAGACAGCATACAGAAGACAGATGCGGCCTGTTTGTTGGCGGTGTCATCCAGGTGACGTTCTTAAAGACAGGCCTTTGGACATGTCTTATTCAATCCACCCTCCAACCTCAGAGGAGGCAGAGCCTTGGGGAAATTGACCAGTTTCCCAGATTTCCAAGCAGCAGCCATGTTTTTCTTCCAGTACTTCTCTGTCTCTCATCTATTTCTCTAGGGCACCACAGCAACAGCAGGCTCCACCACTTCCTGTCTGTTCCTCCAGGGCCTTGTCACAAGCCTGCCTAAACTGTGTCACTGTGACCTCCCAGTCTGGATAGAAAACAATGTGGTCTTGCCAACAATCACATATAAAGGAAACAGAACCTACATCTGGCCAGGTTTGTGCAGAAATACAGAGATAGTTCCCCGAGCATTGGAGCCCCATGTCCTTTATGAAGTCTTGGTGCCCAGGAAGCGTGAAGGGAGTTACTGAGATGCCACTGCCAAAGCGCATCTTGACTTGGTCCCCTTTGAAGTCTTTCTCTGCCTGGGAACTATCTTTCTGTTCTCCTCCCATGTGAAGACTGCCAGCCCCACTGAGGATGCAAGTGGTACTAGAACATTCATTCAGTAAACACGACCATTCAGTAAACATTCTTTGCATCTACTGAAATGTGCTGAGACCTCTGACAGCATCTGCTAAATAACTCCATGGGTCATAGATCTCTCAGGATTGTGCAAGCTGTGGTTTGTTGGTTTGATTGTTTGTTTGTTTGTTTGTTTTTATGGCCATGAGAATATGATTTTGGATCACAACCCCTTCGAAGGGTGCTTCTTGGTACATTATATGAAGTATATGCTTGGTTCTTGAATTTGGTGAGGCTATTCAATACTTCCCTGCCATCCCTCAGGTCAGAGACCTGGCTGTGATGTTTTCACTCCACTAAACTGAGTTATAACCCCACTAAAACTGAGGGAAAACACAGAGTGCCCAAGTACATGAGAGCAACATGCTGACAATAGAGTGTGTCCTGATGCTGTTACCCAAAGCATACAAGTGACTGCACGGAGTTGAAGAGGAGTCTTCTCCAACAGGCATCTTATCCAATTGGAAGTCCTTTTGGCATGTAAAATCAGCTCTTCCCTCACCAGAAAGCACACATGTAAGGGCTTCTCCTGGTGGATTAGTGTTCTAACAGGCTGTATATCTCACAATTCTAATAGGGCACAAACCATCTTAGTTACTGTCATGATTCTAAAGGAAATGATTAAAGAAAACATGAATTCCTTGTGCTTGTTTGTGAGTTTTGCTAAGCCTAGAACAGAAGTGAACATCAGACACTGTCTTTCAGGGCACATGCCAAGACTCTGAGGACAGCACTTCTGCAGTAAAGTGAACTTACCATGCATTCCTGATGGGTAGTTTTGTAATCCTCCCAAAATGCTGTAAAATACTCAAAGGATGCAGTCCGGGTACAGAACTGGAGAAAGAGGAATTCAGGATGATGTAGATTATCTTATTGGTCACAGTCTGCAACCAACAGATTAACATTCAAGTCTAATGTCTAACCTCAGCATAAACGAATCTCCAGAGGAGATCGCTATGACCACAGAGTAGTGGACATTACCATGACCACAGGCAGAGGAGGTTGCTGTGACCACATAGTGTCACAACTTTAGACCAGACCACTAAAGAGGTTGTGTATCTTACAACCAAAACCAAACCCTGGATCTTTCAATATATTAAACATTTTTATCCTATATTATCAATACTGATTTGTCCAGAATGAGGAATAGTCAAAAGGCCCTGGAGACCTGTGAAGATCAACATACAGGGTTCACATATGGAACTTCATGGAGGTCCTAACCCATCAGGAAGTTGCCAAGGGTTTAATAGAAAAAGCTTAAATACATCCTATGGTCACACCTGACTGTCCTGGAGATGTGTAAGAAACATAATAAGGTCCCAGAACAAACAGCATTCAGCAGAAGTAACATGCTAAAATGGACTATGAGCAAGAAGAGGCCTTCCCATTGATGATAACCATGGAGACTGGGCCACGCTGCTGAAAAAATCAGATAGGTGACAGTCAGTGAATTAACAAAAGTGTGTCAATTTGCTATTGCTTTCTTGAGCTGCAGGATGATTTTTTTTTCTACTAAACAAAAGGAAGAAGTGAATAAATTACGTTAGCATGTCTCAAGGAGGACTTGAAAACATGCCGGACGGACATCAGCCTGCTGGCATCTGCACAATGTCCAGTGTGTGTTCTAAGAAAGAAGAAACCACAGACCATAGCAGGAAATCTGAACTTAACAGAATCTGTCCAGATTTGCTTCTCCACTGAGGATCTAGAAGTACCTCATGAGCATTCATAGCTTCCTAAGAGGACAGGAGCCCCTGACCCTCCTTGGCAGCCCCTAGCTCTGTCCTGGAGGGCCACTTACTAAGCTATGTTTCCAGGGCTGCTATTGAAAGCAGTACCAGAACATTTCCACAACTATCACAAGCTCCCGATAAAAGTTTTATGAGTGGGATCTAACATAGTCTTCGTCCCAAACAGCCTTTCAATGCCATTATTTTTTTAAAAATACATTATTAGGACCCCAAATAGTAAAAACATCTTGAAATTTTCCCAAATTCTGTTCAAATGTGATTCAATTTTTTTGAAGTATGAAAGTCATGTCTTGTCCTAAACAGACAGAACTCCTCTGTCATTCTTTTCTACAATTCCAGCTGGGGCTTCAGGCTCCTTAACTCATTGCTCCAAGTATGGCATTTGGATTTTTGTTTGGTTGGTTGAGTTTTGGTTTTTGTTTGTTTTTGTTTTTGTTTGGCTTAAGATGGAATACACTTAGACAATAGAAAAGAGAATTTGTTCATCCTGCATCCCCTTCCTTTTTTGAGGGAGTGTCTCATCTGCCTCAAACTAGCCTTGTGCTTACTGTTCAAGCTAGCCAAAGATCTTCAACTTCTGTGCCTCCTTGCCTCTGCCTCCCAATTCTGAGATTACAGGCTTGCACCATGGCACCCAGTTATGTGATACTGAGGTTCAAACCCAGAGCCTCATGCACATTAGTCCAGCAGTCAACCAATAGAGTTGTTCCTATATCCTCAGGAAAGGAAAATGTTGTGCCACATTATTTTTGTACAGTGTCTCCCATTAACTGAAGGCTTACTAAGTCCCAACTACTATGGTCTGAATCTAAAATGTCTAAACTTACTTCAGCCTTAACATCACTCAGAACAGAAGTTTTCCATCTATATAAGTGTGATACTGTAGACTAGGAAAAGAAGGAAAATAGTAAAGAATGCACAGATGGAAATGTCCAGAATTGGAATTTGAACCCACATATTCTGTCTTTGGATCTGTATTAGGCTGAGGTCTTAGAAGATGAAGATAACAAAGACTTGAAATGGGATAAAATTATTAAAATAATAAGAACTATTTGAAAGGACAAGTAAGAAGAGAAAGGAAACAATATGATGTTTTCTATCATCACAGTCAGCTTTGATTTGAAAATGTCTCTGATCACATATACATGTATGTATAGATGTGTAATGCTGTTATTTATTATACACCAGTGCAGATTATATAAATATGTGTGCATGCACACACATTCTTCCACATGTTCACAACTTATAGCAACAAAGTGGACACAAGTGAACCTTTTTTTAAGATACAAGAAAATACTCTAAAATTTGACCTTTTCCAATTATCCTAGTGAAAGTCCACCTACTGACGGAAAGAAGAGGGTAAATGTCAGACAGCAAATCACACACTACTGAAAAGGTTACGGCATAGCACAGTATCTCCACACTGCTTCAGTTCAAGACATGGTAATAAGGAACTTAATTTATTCTGATTAAAAATTCTTCTTGCGGTGATATGAGAGTCTATTTTCATGGACAACAATTAGGACCAAAATGCCAAGTAGTGAAGTTCAAGATTTATTTCCTGAATGTCAGCATCAAGGTTCTTTTCTAGGGATTTACAAGAAACATCCACAATGTTCTTGTGTTTCCTAAAGGGTATGTCTGTCCACCCACCTCTGTACACTCTCTCTACTGTTTGCCAACAAGGAAGACTAGCCCTTGCTGCCAAGTGGGCGTGAGAAAAAAAGATTCTGGATATAACCATGACTGTGGTCTGAACAGTTGTGTCTGCCTCCCAAATTCACGTGTTAAAATCTGAACCACAAGGCAGAGCTGTCTGGAGAGACAATTGTAATGGTTGACATGGATTATCAACTTGACCAAACTCTGGGCCTACCTATGTTGGAGTATCAAGATTTGACTAACTTAGGTAAAGAGACCCACATTAAATATGGAAGGCATATTTCATGTACTAGGATCTCAGACTACATATAGAGAAAAGGAAGCAGAGCAGAGACATTGATCTCTCTGCCTCATAACTGTAGTTGTGAAGCGATCAGCTGCCTTATACTCCAGCCACCTCCAGACAGTGACATAGATACACGTCTGCAATCACAATCATGAGACAGGGAGTGTAGACATACTTCTGAATCCACAGAGAGTGAGCTCAACACACTCCTGCAACCACACACAGTAACACAGATACATTCCTGAAACCACAGACAGTGACAGATACACTCCTGCCACCACACACAGTGACACAGACACACTCCTGCCACCATGGGACAGTGACACAGACACACTTTGTCTCTTTGTGTTTGTCAGAACATCAAGAAAAGAAAGGAAACCAGACCCTTGGGAAGTATTGGTAATGAATAGAGTCAGGGAGGTCATGATAGATATCCCAGAGAATAGATGGCCCCATCTATTGTACAAGGACACAGTGAACAAGGGCATTCATGAAGCAGGAACTGGTCTCTCCCCAAACTTCCTCCGCTCCTGAGTGTGGACAGTACAGGTACTATTTACAAGCTGCTCACTTTAGTGACGTTGTTTAATAACAGCCCAAACAGACTTAAACACATTGTTCTCCTGTTTCTCTCCACATCCCGTGTAACACTGTAATTACTTATGATAATTGTTGTTAGAATTTGACCTCTTTCCTTTTCTGTCAAACAAAATGACCTCCAACAGGTCACCTTCAAGAGTTTGAAATATATTTCTTGTAGACAGGATGAATCACAATCTCTGTCACCCACTCGCTGTAATTATTAATAAAAATAGCATACTATTTTAAAAGAATAACCACATTGCTGTATAGCATAAACTTAGTTACACAGGAAATTTCTGTAAAAGTTAATTCCAAAACAAGAGACAGTTTTACAGTTAATTATTATGACCACCCTTCTCCTGAGGACATGTATGGCTCTTCAAAGTTGGTTCTGCTGGGATCACAGAACTAAAAGGCTTTAAATAAAGTGTGTGGTTGAAGCTGATAAAGTTGAAGTAGCTGTAGCGGATGGAGTAGCTGTAGCGGATGGAGCAGGTTAGCACTTTTGAGGATTATATTCAGTCCCTGGACATGGCTGTTTGTAACAAAGTCTAAAATTTATATTCAAATCAGTGCACTAAAATAAAAGCTTGAAAGATTTAAAAATTGAAAAATGATTGCTGGGAAAAGTTCTATCAGTACAAACATGAGATAAAAGAGAAAAAAGTCAGGCAATCATCTGAACACACGCACGCACACGTTCACATGCATGCACACACCCACACATGTACACACTACACACTCAGGCACAAGCACGTACATATAAACACACACTATGAGACTCTGAAACTATAAGTCTCGTTAACCACCTATCAAAACATTTGTTCATGACTGTCTTTGTTTCATCAGACTTATCGCAAAATATATAAGTTGAATTATTCTGTGAATCTTTACTTTTGAAGGTTTAATGTCACAGAAGGTTAGTATTAAATAAACCTGTATGTTGGTTGGTTTGTTTGCTCTCCTGTGTTTTGTTACAGGAGATTCAGTAGTAAGCATGTGTGAGTAGCAAAACAATTCTCTTCTTCCCTGTACCTACATCCACTTGGAAGCAGATCTTCTACTTCTCACAACCTTCCTCATCAGAGGCTGTCGTCTGCTTCTGGATGTACAAGGGAACCTTGAGCACTGGGTGCAGACCAAAGTTTCTTATCAAGAGATTACACAGTGTGAGACTGCACCTCCAGCCAGTGGAGACTACCAATAAGAGTCAGTGCTTCACTCCTGACCCTGGCACTTCTATTTGTAAGTTATTTATACTCTAAGAACCTGTTTTTTTCTCATTTCCAAAATAAGTATATGGTTTATAAGTGTGAAGTTTGAGTAAGTTAGATAGTGGATGTTGTGGTGGTATTGTCGAATTGACACAATCTTGAATCGTCTTGGAAGGGAGTAACTGTGAGGAATTGCCTAGACCAGGCTAACCTATGGAGATTTCTATGAGAGATTATCTTAATTGTGTTTATTAATGAGGGCAGAGCCAGCCTACTGTGGGTGGCACCATTCCCTGGGTTGGGGTCCTAGACTGTATGATTAGAGAAAGCAAGCCGAGTAGGATCCATGCATGCACTCACATCTCTCTGCTCTGACTATAGGTGTGATATAACCAGCTGCCTTTGGTTCCTGCAGCTTTGCTTTTTCTGCTCTGATGGATTGTGACCTGGAATTGTGAGGTTAAATAAACCCAGCTCCCCATAATTTGCTTTCCGTTAGTTTGATTTTAATACAGCAACAGAAACAAAACTTCGGTAGAAAACAGGTGTGAGAGCCTGGCACGAGGCTCAGTAATCCTTGGTCTCAAATGCATGGTGACTCAGTCCCATTTGAGTTCCGATACCAAAGGGGTAGGTTCTGACTATTTGTTCCACAGGCCTAGAGCACGAGCCAGTTTCTTGTTATTGTGTCTAAACACCAGACAAGAAGCAACTTCATGGAGGAAGGATTAATTTTAGCTCATAGCTTTAGACAATGTAATTCCATCATAGCAGGAATCTCGTGCTGTGTTGCTAGAGCTATCACATCATATTTGAGGGGCACAAGAAACAGGGAACACTAATAAGGGCAGACCTATAAACTTTGTGCCCTGCTCTCCAGTGATTCACTTCCTCCAGCAAGGTTTCACCTCCCAAAGGCTTCACAGTTCCCCACCCCAATAGCACACCACTTTGGGGACCAAGTACTCAAACAAACAAGCCTGTGACAGATTTTTCACAATCAAACCACAGCATCTAGTAAAATCATGCTGAATTTGTGTCATTTCTTAGATGCAGCCATGCAATGAGAGATAAAATCATGCATGACCACACGACAGCATTTGATCTGCTCACTAGCAATAAATCCTCTAGTGCGAGCTTGGGAAAGAGGGGTTGGAGCTAGACAGGAAGGAACAACTGTTGACTATAGTGACAAACTTCACTAATCACTCCTCCACGTGGTGCCCAGATCTCAGAGAAGAACGAGTATCTGGCACAGGTGCAACAGTTCAACGTTACTTTAGCAAGGGAGAGTGTCTGTGGTGTGGATAAGGGTCTTCAGTTACCTGTGTTCATAAATGCCAGTGATCCTGAGATTTTTGTCATGTTCAGTGTCGGTCTTCAGCTGTGATGAAACTGTTGCTGAAGTTTTACAAGTCATATTATACTCTGGTGTTTTTCTTGATGTTCTAACTGAAGGGAAACCAGAACAGGTACCAATCCAGCTGTACTCTGAGGAACCTTCTGACTTTAGCATATTCATTCTGATCATGTAAGAGGAGGTGCTTACAGAGTACTGCCTTTTTTTTTCACTGGGGACCCACACCATGCTGCCCTTCCTTCTCCTGGGGACCCACAGCCATGCTGTTCCCTTCTTTTCTGGAGACAGCTGATGTCAATCCCAGTCATCGTTTCATGGTCCTTGTTATGGAACCCAATTTCTTTAAGACATAAAAAATCTATGGATGTCATATTATTTAACTTGTGGATACAGCAGTTGCTATGAGGGGGTTTTGGGGGGGTTGTTTTTCACAATTGCTAAGTATTGCCACACAGTATTTGAAGATGGACCTCTGCTTTGTCAGTGTAATGTTTATCTATTAGAAACCACGAATACAAAAATCACCGAGTATAAAAATTCAGCTGTGCGTTCTAAGCTGGTTCTACAGCCATATTCGGTGCTTAAACAGATTTTCTGTTCTCTCTACCTTTAAGGAAATTTAAAGTTTCTGCGGAACTGGAAGCAGCATTGTACCTAACAGTAGGCATCATCTGAAGATTTTGAGTAAAATGATAACTTCCATTGCTGTGTTTTAGTTATTTAAGATACTGGATTACAGCATTAGTAAGTATAACAACCAGCACTGAGTGAGTTGTTGCATGTTTGTTTACATATTTGGGGAGCAGAGTAGAACACACTGGGAGTAACACAGATAGTGCTTGCAAATTCCCACGGGGCTGCTTACAGTCAAAGACTGAAAGTGGAAGTTTGTCTGTAAATGCCTCAAAAAAGGCACAGAATTGTGCTATCAAGGAACCAACAAATTACTGTGTTTGGGACTTTGACACAACTGTAATAAAAAAGTTCTCATTGAATAGCAACTTTTAGCCACAATTTAAAAAGTAAATAGTAGTAAATAGTAAAGAACTTTTGAGTATTCACATGAGTTACAAAAGAAGGCAAGCATGTTATGTATGCATATACACACAGATTTACATAAATGTGCATGCACACATACACATATGTATTTGAACAGAGGCGAGCATGAGCCCACATGCACATGCACGCACACACACACACACACACACACACACACACACACACACACCATGTTTCCTTGCCAAGAAAACCATTTCATTGTTAAGTGTAATGTTTTTAAACAGGTGAGGCAGAGAATTGAACACAGGCACAGGCTTGGTTTGTTTTGAGTTTTAGACATGGTCTCGTGTAGCCCAGAGACTCACAATGTAGCCAAGCCTGACCTTAAGTGCCAGACCTTCCTCTATCTGCCAAGTGCTGACCTGACAGGAGTTTACACAAGGCTTAACCAGGTTAGAACAGGCAGTGTCAATTACATTAAGAACTGAGATGGTGGTTACAGCACACTTTAAATTCTTTTCTTCCATATTCCACAGTCAGAAGTCCCCAAGTAAAAGCACATGCCTGAACTCACTTTGTCAGGGGAACCTCACAGGAGCTCAGGGGACAGTGTAAACACACCCTAGGCCATCTGAGGCCCATTCCCGACCAGACAGGGGAGACACACCAGCACAAGAGTTGCCCTCCCCCTGCCCAAGAAAGCTATCCAGAAAACACGCTCCAAGGAACTGAGCAGACTTTTCAGCATCTCAACAGTCTTTAGCCTCAACAATGCAATTTAATCACCAAAAAACATTGATATTAGGACTCTAAATGATCCAAGTTATCAATTAACATACTTTTTATCATTGGCACTTAAAAAAATAAGTCAGAAAATAATATGGCTTCAAGTGGAGAAATAAATATGCATTTCTGTGGGGCCGTGCATTATCTGCGGCTTTCCTCCAGTTTCGGCTCTAAAGACAGTCTCTCCCCAAGTTTTCTAATGAGTTCTGCTAGGTCTTCTGTGTTCTGTGATTTTTCTTCAAGGAGTTCGTAACGGAGACTTGAGATGTCTTGCTTAATTTCCTTCAGCTCCCCTGTGAAGAAAAAGAATAAAAAGAAGTTAACTCTAAATAAAAGATGAAGTTAACTATGAATATGAAATGCAAACCAATGATTCTGGGTTAGGATAAAGACAGTCCTGGCCGTATTCTGAATCTTTTCAAAGAAAACAACTTACCAATCAGAAAAGGATTTCTATTTTCTCAGGCAAGAAAAGTAATTGCAGCAACATTTTAGTTATCTGGAGACTCAGAGAGTTGTTGTATCACCCCTCACCTATCCCAGGGTACCTCCACCAAGACCCCATAAAAATTACAATGTTTACCAAGGGGATGCAGTCTCTGGACAAAGAGCTTGTTCCTCACTGTTTTGTGCCTTTGATGGTTGTGGTCACAGCTACTATTGACCATTACTTGACAAGATCTACAATGACCTTGGAGACTGACTAACATCTGGACCAGTAAAGGTGTGAAGGACCAGAGTGGGTGCCATGGGAAGATTCATCAAACTTTCGGGCTCCACCAGTCTCTGGCAAGGATTCCAGAGGGACTAAAGGGAGAGTGAGCCCAGAACATCCACTCATTTTGTTCTGCTTCCTGACAGCAGACATAGTGTAAGGGTTGCCTCTCTTCCCTCCTGCCAGCACGGTGGACTGTCCTCTCTCACTGTGCTTCTCCAGCATAGTGGACTATCCCCTTAAACAGTGAACCAGAATAAACCCTCTCTTCCTTTAATTGCTTTGTGGGACATGTTGCAGCAGCGGTGGGGAAAGCTACTAACACAGTAGGAGAGAGCTTATTCTCTATGGCCTCCCGAGGCTCATCCACACACCTGCACACAGCCCCAGGTCACACAGGAAAGCTTTATCTGTAAGGTCAACTCACCTTCATTCACTTCGTCACTCTCCTTATCGATCTGGGCCTGCAATACGTATCTTTTAATGAGTCTTTTCATGATTTTCTAGACAAGACAAGAAGAAATCCACTTCAGCATTATGTTCATGCAAATCTCTCATTTGGAATAGGGTTCTGGTCTACCTGCCTTTGGAAGTGATGGTAATCAGAGGTCAGGTAAGATTAGCTCTCGAGCAGTAAACATCTACATATTTTATTTTTCTTATGAAAGCCACTGCCACGTTACTTGGGCTAATAACTCAAAAGTTAATTCTCAAAAGGAGAAAGACCATAGAGCAAACATTTAATTCTCTGTGCTTCTTCTTGTATTATTTTAAAGTAAAGCATAGACTTCCTGTCAGATAGGTCAAAGATTTGTGCAGAACTCTTTGAGGAAGTAAGGAAGGAATCAAACAATGTCCAGTCCCCTACCCTACCAAGAATTGTAGACACTTTTGATTGTATAGTTGCTTTAAGAACCACCAATTTCAATCAAATAAAGTTTTTCTAGTGCCTTGGATTGTGTATAAACATATATTAAGAGTAAATTAATAGGCAACAATTATAGAGAGTGTTCTTACATTGCTACACCAAAACTCACTATACAAAACCCAAATTTAAAGCTAATTAATATAGTTCTATGCTGAAGAAATTCTCATGAGGATATAGCTTGGTTTATAGATACAATGTTTTTAACATTGTAAAATCATAAAAATATGTTTTAATAGTGTTACTTACAAAAGGAAACCTTAAGTGTCCATCAATAGTGAGGTTTTATTTTTACCAAATTTTCATTTAATTATATAAAGAATAAATCCATTGATAATCACAGGAATATATGTCAAAGTGAAAGCACCCAATATAGAACTATTCCACAGCTTACTTGTTATTAATGTGTATAACGTGGCATACATATTACAGAACATTAGCATATATAAAATTGTATACATGCATACACATATATAAGCAGTAGATAGACTACAAATAGGCCATCTTTATTTCACAGTGGGAGAGTGTGAGGCAAATTTTGCTCTGGTTTTATCTTAAAACCTTTAAGATTGTCACCTAAAATCATGTGTATGTATGTGTACCTGTGTGCACATATATGGCCAAGAATGTAGGAGCCCTTGAAGGTCAAGAGAGGGGTCAGGTGTCCTGGAGCTGAAGCTACAGCTCATTGTAAGCTGCCATTGTAAGCTGCCATGTGGGTGACAGAAACTGAACTTGAATCCTCTGTAAGAGCAGCCTGTGCTCCTAAGTTGAGCCATTTCTCTAGCCCCTCTTTCTTGCTTTGTAAGGTTGGCCATCTACAGAGAACCCAGGCTCTAAGCTCTGTGGTCATTGATTTACATAGTCCCCACTTGGAAAGTACCATTCATATGACAGTTGCTCCATAAGCACACCTTAAATGAATGCAACCTTTGACGTTGAAAAATATCCTGACATTTCATTTTAATTTAACAAAATTCACACCTTGAAAGCCTGAACTTAACCAATAGCTAGTTTTACATCTTGAAATACTTTGTGCTTACCTGATATTGTCTTGGAGGGTTATTGAAACTATTTAAATGGAAATCTTCTGAGCTCCTTGTACTTGATTGTTTGTTGTGTGCCAGCTACAACAAGAATTAGAAATTCTAATTTAATTTGTATTGTCAAGTAATGTGTGAGAGATTATTAGTTACACATGTGAGCTAATAGTCTAGTGTGTTCAGATGAGCATATCCGTATGTATAAAACCATTTGTCTTAATTCCATAGTACTTTGTCTTGTATGATATAGGGATTGGTCCTGAAGGAGTCTTCAATTACTGCTGCTGCTGGAGATTGTGTGTGGAGCTCCTCAGGCTTTGTGGCTCTCACGGTGTTCTCCTAAGAGTCATGTTTTACCCTTGCAACAGGTAGGTGTGTGGTGCAAGGGGAAACAAACATGCCGTGGCAATGATGTCAACATCTGCTAGTGAGAACACACCCACTGTCTGATTACCAAACCTGCACCTGCCCTAGACGCTCGCCAGAACACCAGGGGCCTCACCAAACAGAACTCAGATGCCACGGAAGCTCTAATGAGCCTGTTCCAATTTGGACATCTGGACAATGTCCCCTTCCATTGTACTCATCACTAAACTCCCATTGTGGCAGCACTTTTAAAGAAAGAAAATGAATTTTGGCAACACACAATAAATGTGGTAACCAACCACATTCGAATGATAAAATGCTGACTGAGAACTCTTTGATGCATTTTTTCTAGAAGAAAAGACGATTTTTTTTTTACAAATGAACATGAAGGCTTAAGAAAAACAGAATACTTCCAAATCTGTATATTATGAGGACAAATCACCTTCCAATGGAATAAAACTTCTCCAACAGTCTGTGAAGTCATTCATGACTTAGACTCCCTAGTGACACTTGAGCAGCATGCCTGGTTCCTAAACCCTACATGTTGATAGCAGCCCCCTACCCTATTCAACATCCCCAAATTCTCTAAATCAAATGAATCCTTGTGGAGAAATTGCTCCAAATAGCAGTTCATAAGCAGGCAGGTATTAACTCATACCGATTCTTTTCTGGCTAGTTCTGCTTTGAAGACATAAATATGTTATTTCATGAAATACTAATATTATTTTCCAATACATCAAAACAACACAGCAAACAGTTATTTGGAAATTGAGTCAGGCAATGAAATGTCTAAGAGAAAATGTACTTAATGTGCAAAGAGACATTGTTACCACTTGGTGGCACAAAATCCTACTTTATCATCTGGTCCCATGCTCAGCTGCCTAGCTGGCTCTAGGCCTAGAGAGCTGCACAGCAGCAGGCTTGTTTGTCCTTTAGCTCAGACAAGGAAATTCAATTGCCAGTCTGAAGAATATTTACAATTTAGAGATGTAGGCACAATAGAGACACAAAGGACTGAGTGCAAGCTTTGTTCTTGCTATCTGTAAGTATTCACTCTCTCCAATTCACAGCAAGTCATGAACTGCTCTTAAAAAAAAAAAACAACTTTTAATTAGATTTTGTGTAGTTTTGAAAGATATAGAGATCAAATGCATGACGCTGCACATGCTAGGTAGGTGCTGTTCCATGAACCACACATCAAGTCCATTTCCGCACGCAGAGAGTTCTGGAAGTCTTCTTGACCTTGTAATGATTAAATTACCAGCAGCCAGGAAAAATCAAGGAAATGAAAAGGTGGAGATGATGTACTCAGGCCTCACCAAATGCAGATGGGAGATGGACCACCACGTGCATTGCTAGTATGCCTCCTGTTTTAGAACTAAGTAGCTGTGGCTTGGATTTCAACTGCCACTTGTCTAAGAATTTAGTCAAAGTATTTTACCTATCTGAGCTCAGAGACCTCAGGTGCAGAATGGAGAAAATAATATTGCCAAAGAAAAGGTCTGTGGATTCTGCAGCTTGGAATGGTAAGTGCTGCCAACATCTGTTGTTGTTATTATTATACATAATAGCATAAGGCATAAGTATGTACTATATGGTTTGAAGTCTGCTCATAAACAGTTCTGATCTAGTTGATCTGGGGATACTCGACAAACATTGCTTTTGAGTCATGGGCCCAAGCCCATGACTAAGTCATTTAGAGAATTACACAGTATTATTTCCCCATAATCTCCTAAGTCTTGCCTTTCTTTTCTTTAAACAGGCTTTTACCACATAGCCCTGGGTAGCCTAGGACTAACCCTGTACACCAAGCTGGCCTTGAGCAGCAATCCTCCTGCCTCTGCTACCTTAGCATTGTGATTAGAAGCAATGGCTCCCATACCCAACTTCCCCGGAGCTTAATGAACACATACGTTTCCAGAACTCTCTGTCATATATTAATTTAAAGAGGAAAGACTGTGAGTTCTTACAAGATCATGTAGAAAGGCAGCTCGGCATTTCTTTTGCTTGCTTTGTAGATGATTTACTTTTCAGTAGCTCCTGCCCTACCCTACGTGGTGGCTAAAACTACAAGTCCTAGATAGAGAACCAGAAAAAAGAAAAAGAAAAAACAAAACAAACAAACAAATAAAAAAAAAAAACAATTCTCACTGAATCCAGGTCAAGGCAAACTACCCTAAAGGCATGAAACTCACTGTGACATCAACAGTCTGACAGTGACCTGTTCTGAAACAGGAGCAGAGCAGTAATTTAAAGCATCACTCTGCATTAGTTGGTTTATGTGTGTAATGGTGAAGGGCAGAGACTGATTTTCAATTACACTCTTCTTTGGCACTATGTGTCTGAAAAGCTGATACTATCCTCCATCAGAGCCAGTAAGCACTCGGAATAAAGCATGTGACTGACAATAATCAAAAGGTCTTCTCAGTTTGGAAAAGAACTTTTACCTGGCTCACCCTATTGATTTTATGGTAAGCCTGCAGGAAATGAGAGAAGAGTATTTTCATAGCTAATTAAAGACTGTAACTTCCAAGCAGTCAGAGAGAGGTCTTGGATGAAACACAAACTGCCATCCTAGAGGACAACTTTAAGAAAAGGAATGAGCCAAGCTATTGGGTAATGAAGACTGAACCATGGATGTTTGAACCTGGACCTGTAGAAGAAAGGCACGTTCCAGAGGAACCTCCCTCAGCAACATTGGGAAAAGGTTATTTTCAATATAAATGGCTGATTTGAAATTATTTTTTCAAATAAAATCATTTGAAACCAGAACCTCACAGGATTAAAAAGGGGGGGGACATTTATGTTAATTTGATCATCCAGTAATTAAGTGTTGAAGATATATCTGGAATGGGATAGGTCATGTCACTTACAAAATAAGGGGCTTTATTACGACCCGTTCACATGTGCATCATGTCCTCTGCTTACTGTCTTCCTCGGTACCCTCTCTCAGTCTCCCTCCATACACTGCTTCCCTCAACACTGAGGGCTGACTTGCCTATGAGAGAGGGCAAGGCACAGAGATTGTCTAAATGAAAGCCAGCCCAATTCCAGTGTCTAGATTTCACAGCGGGTTGTGGGGAGGGTTGGGTGATGTTCTGTGTGAGACACAGCACTTACGACCTAAAGAACACAATCATGCAAGAGAGGGACAAGGTCTCAAAGGTTCTACAGCTAGAGGCTGCCAAATGATCACAAAATTACCACTGTTTCTTGAAGAAAGACATGAATGTCGCATGTCTGTGGCTGTCACAGAATATAACCACATGAAAAAGTCTTATTGTTAAATTGACATCAGAATCAACATCTCACCCCAAACTCCACAACTGAATCAACTAAGACGTCACCTGTGCTGCCTAGACATTCACACCCTCTTCTTGGCCTGGGACGAGTTACCATGCCATGACCAGTATGAGCTCATCAAGGAAAAGGAGTGAGAAGGCACTAACCCAAAAATAACAAAACATACATGCCACTGTGTGCCTTGTTTCAGAGTTTATTGTTTCTTTTAGTCCTCCTTTGAGGCTGTAGTAACTACAGTAAGGAACCAGCCTCAGAGTTCCATGCAATTTGTGCAAATTCTTAGCAGAATTGTAATGAGAAAATAAATATAATGATGTGTTTGTGTGTGTGTGTGTGTGTGTGTGTGTGTGTGTGTGTGTACTGCCAAGCACACCCAACAGATGCTAATGTTGGTGCCATTCCTCAATTAATGTATGCTGGCTTCCAAATAGCATGATGATTTTCCGTTATCATGACTGTTTTTCCACTTACTAATTCACTTATTTGCAATTATTTTTCCATACACACCCGTTTACTTTATTCAGCTGGACTCCTTTCATTTTCTGTTCATACTCTTCCTCTGGAAGTTTAGGCTTCGTCTCAGTTCAGCCTCCACACAAGACTACCAAATGTGTGCTTGTGTCTGCTCTTGCAGTGATAATAAGAATAACAAGTAGCTACTCCATTCTACTCCATCTCAGATACTGTCATAAGCACTTTACCTACATTAACTGAGTTGATGTTATGAACAACTCTAGGATGGCAGTGTTTGCTGTCTATATTCTACAGATGAGGAAGGAGCCCATCCTGGTAGTGTTTCTAGCATAACTCTTACAGCCATACACTATCATGAGGAAATCCTTTATAAATATTCAAATGTCCTCTGTGTTTTCAAAGTGTTCTTGTTATAACATCAACACAAGCCCAGGATCAGGAAGCTTCCGCTGTGAACAGATAGTAAATACTTCAGAGTTGTGAGCCGAAAACTATTTCTGACAAATTCTTCCCTTGTTTTTTCTATAATTCTTTAAAATGTAAGCACACACTGACACACAAATGCACACACTGACATACACATGCACACACTTACATGCACACATGCACACACACATGCATACATTCACATGCATCTCACACACACTCGCATTCATGGACACATTTGCTTGCACATGCATGCACACTCACACACATGCATATACTCACATGTGCACACAGACATGTATGGCACACATACACTCTCATTCATAGACACACACACACACACACACACGGGCGTGCGCACACCATGAAATATATCAGTCAAAACAAAAGCAAGCCGAAGACCAAGCACAACTGAGGTGTGTGATTTGTGAGTTCCTTCCACTCCCCTCAGCCAACACATCAGCTCCCCACAGAGAAAGTGGACCTTGGGATGCTGATGAAAACATTACTTTGCTCTATGTCTCCCCTATCTGTACCACTTGAAAATGCCTGATGTCTTGACCAGAAGAAAAACACCATTCTACATAGCAAGACTCGACTAATTTCTCACAGCCCTGATGGTGACTGCCCTGAGTATTGAAGGTTGTTTTCACTTCACCTTCTACTACCTCACTTGCAGCCCCATGCTGCAAACTAAAGCCTCAGGCTGCAGCAGGTCTCAGTGGATTCCTGGGTGTGTCACAGGCACGCCTCCTTCCTACTGCCCTTCCTGCTTGCGATTCTGTGCCACGAAATTTCTTCCAGATAAAATTTCTAATTGGAGTAGGGCTTCTAGCCTTAGGTGCTCTTAACCTAGACCTGCCCATCAGGTTCTGATTTAAAGTGGGTAATGGTTGACAGACTCATGGCTGAGATGATAAGAAAAGAACCTGGGAGACTGAGGATCTTGGTCATGCAGACCTTGAGACTATCCATGCTTGGTGTGGGACATGAAATATTCAGTTAAAAGCAGACCGCAGTGGCCTCCCTCTTGGCCTTTGCTTTCCTTGGAGCAGCTGCACAATGCATTTATAGCCAACCAGGATAAGAGAAGTGGTGGAGAGGTGCTTTTGAGATTCAGCTAGCTAGCCATGCTTCTTGGTACACATTCCTTTCTCATACCTTAACAGGGAGCAAAATGACAAGAGGTAAAGCTGTCATCTTGTGTCCATGACAAGAAAACTCCAGGAGAAGCACAGCCACTCACCCTTAACAAGCCCCACATGCTGTCTCACTGGGGCAGGTTAAACGAGAGGAGAAAAATGAAAACAACTGTCTTGCTTCACCCATCAAGATTTGGAATTTTATTATGTACGAGGGAACACAGAGCCTTTCTGACATATTGCTCTCTGGATTTGCTTAGTTGAGTTTCTCTTCAGTGTCTGTAGGAATCCTACGACCTATGACTAACAAGGAAGGGAGTAAATACCCTGATCACTGAGGATTTGCTGTCTTCAATTTAGGAGGCTGGTGTACCTCCAGATACCTAGCTCATTATGAACTGTACCAGCCACAACATCTGTTGGATTCTCACGGTACCTTTGCAAACAGCATCTTGCTGCCTGACAGACATTGCTAGCTGTGTTCTCTTCACTTGTGCTTCAATGTAGTTAACACTTACTGTCCAATCCAGTGCCTCCTACCTATCGTTAGCCTTGTACCTCATTACCCATCAGTTCCCACAGATTTAAGGTTAACAGATCATTTAAACATACACTAATTTCCTTGTGCAAAAGAAAATAGATGCATCCTCACGTCTCAATTACAAAATCCTTCAAAGCTGTTGAGTAGCTGTTAATAATAGTAATGTGGCTGTTACCTATTTCCTTTACTTTTTAAAATGTGCATTGGTGTTTTGCCTGCATGCATGTCTGTGCATACCCAGTATATGTGGAGTCCAGAAGAAGTCATTGGATTCCCTGGGACTGGAGTTACAAAAGGCTATGGGCCACAATGTATGTGCATAGATTTGAACCTGGGTTCCCTGGAAGAGCAGCCTAAACTCTTCGCCACTGAGCCATCTCTCTAGCCGCTGCTATCCATCCCTTAACATTGCTTCCAAACACTGGTTCTTTTCTCTGACAAGATAACTCCGATCCTGGGCAACCTAGGTGTGGTTTCCTAGTTTCAAGCATTAACTTACTTGATTTTTGTCAAGTGAAAATTTTGAAAGGTCTTCGTGACTTCCCAAAATTCCAAATTTCTTTTCTTCATTTCTCTTTAAAAGATAGATATTAAAATGAATCCAGTAACATGACCAACTTTTACTCTTCAATCCATACTCCAAAATCTACCTGCTCTAATTCCTCAGCACATTTTAGTGACAGAAATATATTCTTTTTGAGTCTTATTTTTGGCAAGTCCTTGGACATTTATTTAAACACTAATTTTTCTCATGTTACAATTCTTATCAAATCTGACAGCAGTATATTTAATTACACGGAGTAAAGGATATTTTTCCATTAACCCACTGACTCCTATAAATCAGATAGATATATGGAGGAAGGCCATAGATGCATGTTTCCCCCAATTTCATAGGCACATTTACTTAGAATTCTAAAATCACTTTCTATATTGATTTGATTTAATCTCAGCAATGCAGATGGAATTTTGGTACTTAATGCTGGTGTGGAAATTTGAACACACGGAATTTGTCCCTGACTCAGAGTCCCACACAGCTGGAATAACTATTGAAAAGTGTTTTCCTTCCAACCAATGACAGCCAATGGTAGACTCTTAACATTTCAGGAACCCTCAAGTCTATGAGCTAAACAGTCTAGGGAGGAACTTCTCTGAGTTCCTACTGTCAGACATTCATAGTTTTCTGACTGGCTACAGTTACAGGGGTACCCTAATTTCTAAGATTATCCACCTCTCTTCTGGGTAGATCTCATCATTATGAGTTTGTTCTTTGTAAAATTCAAATTGAACTATTTATAACTTTTTCTCATTGTCTTACATCTCAATTTTTGAAGAGACAAAAAAATGTCTATAATCTCTAACCAAAATGAATATTCTAAAAAGATTCTTGTTCCTTTCAAACTCCTTTTTAAGAAGAAACTGACAGCTACCTTAATTATTTGCATATTCTGCATACATAGCTGTCCCCACCCTGACCCATCTCCCCTGGAAGTAGCTGGAAACTTAACAATGATCCTTGCTATGATACTCAGCAGCCACAAAGGGGCCTTGTGCAGGGCACACATAGCACTGTGTATGTGTTAGAGATACAACCCAACATAGAGCATGCCTCCTACCCCATCATCTGAACACTACTCTTGATCTGTTCTTTCTTGATCTCAATTTGCCTGCTGGGATTCTTAGTCAGTAGTCTTAGACTTCCTTCATCAGCACCTGGCTGCAGACACTGGTCTCCCACATTGTGTGTGAGCAATCATTCCGGAACTTTGCAGTGCAGATGTTATATCAGAGTCAGCCCAGCTCCTATCAGCTGTTCGTAACTACTGACACTTCACTAACAGTGAAGTGAGGAATTTGGGAATTAAGAGCACAAAAAGGCTCCAAATCCTCTCACTTTCATTATCTGTCAGACAATACATTGATAGTTACATTTCATGAATTTTTCTTACACTCGTTTTTGGTAGGAATTGTCCAGTGTGTTCTTGTTAGTCAACAGACCAAAGAGCACCATATATGCAGTTACAAGGAGTGAGAATAGAGGGACATCATTCATTCATGTACAGCTTCTTTAAAAGAATATGCTCAGTAGCTACCATGATGAGAGCAATTATGACCATAGATAGAGATTACTGAGCAAGCCAATCACCTTGTTCATCTCTGCATCTTCTTGGAAGCCTTTCTTATGACCCCGGATGAGCTCAGACATCCATTTCTTAAATTTCAATAGGAGATAAAGCAGGGACTTTGGACTTGGCACAAGATTGAAGGGGACAGGAAGTGTTCTTCCCTCCTCAAAGTAGGAAAACCACAATTTGGCCCTTGCAAACTTCCACTCCACATCTGCGTCATCCTATACAAAAAGATGTGATGGTTCAGCATGGTAACAGAATTATCATGTTCTTGTAATACTACATGGCTAGAGAGAAGAGGCAAAGGCCCTTTATAAAGGGTCTAAGACTCCCAAGACCGAAAACTCTGTAGTACACTGAGGCCACAATCTTTCTGAAGTCTGCTTCAGACTTTACTAGGCTTCCGGGATAACTGATCTCAAAACTCACAAGTGTTTATAAACATTATGCAAGATATCAAGTATACTTTCTTAAACCCTGAAGAACCCTGTGAAAGGATATTCTTCATTCATTCATTCATTCATTCATTCATTCATGGTACTTTTGGAATACAAACTCACACAGTCATCGCCAACTTGAGAAAGGATTAATTCTGAATATATCTCAAAAATATATTTGGATAGTAATATTACTTCTAAACATTTTTTCTTATTTGATATTGTTATTTTGAAATAGAGTCTTACTGTATAGACCAGGTAGGTCTGAAACTCAAGATAATCAATCTGCCTCAGTCTTATAAATGTTGGGATTACAGGCTTGGGCTACAACATCTGGCTGTTGGTAATAACTGTTGACTAAAATAAGAATTCATTGACTAAAATAAGAATTCAACACTAGGCACAGTGGGACATGGACCCAGAAGGTAGAAGCTGGAAGACCAGGATCTTAAGGTCATTCTCTGCAATGCAGCAAGTTTTAGGCTAGCTTGAACTACAAGGCATTCTACCTCCAAAAAAAGTAGAACACCAAAATATCACAAAAAATAAAAGTTCACCTTGTTATAGTATTTTAAGTTTTAAGAAACAGTGAAACATTAGACATGGCTACCCCTTGGATTTTGCTGACTCAGCATACCCCATCAATACTGTGTTTTAAGAGCAAGGTTAAACTCTTCAGCATTCCTTGACCGACATTGATCAGACAAGCATGGAAAGCAGAGAAATAACTAAGCAAGCAGAATCTGCTTCATTCCATTGATCATTGATCCTTACAGTATTTGAAAGATATAAGATCATATAGATTTCATACCTCAATCTCCTGGAATGAACTGTTGATCATCGCAATTAACATATTTAGCAAAACAATGACCATCGTGACATTATAGACGCCATACAGAACGTAGCCAATGTTTTCAATGAACTTGTGATTGTAGTTGATGACCACCGACTTTACTTCAGAAAGGCCAAATATAGCCCAGAACAGTGTCTTAAAACTTTCCTCAACTCTGAAGAATCAAATAACAGAAAGAATAATATGGGAAAATATATGTAATACATAATACATAATGATAGCATCATCATAAATCAGTTGTTCCAATATCTTTACAGACTACTAGATACTCATGAGAAATTAATATTGCCTGAATTTTTAGTTTCCCTTGTGTAAAATGGGTAAAATAGCAGATCTGGGTTCATTGCAAAGAACTATAACTAAGAAGCATATACCTTGAGGTTTAGCATTGGATAGATGATAAATGTTATGAGATAACTTCGTAACTAACAGACATTTGTATTTAAATGATCAATGGATTTGGCAAAGTTAAATGAATTGCTTTAAAAATACAACTTGTTAGAATGATTTTAGTTTCTAGTTCATATGTACTATTCATTTAAAATAAATAGAAAATAATAATATATCAGGAAATATGACACTATAAATATAGACAGTGGCACCAAAATTCATGGGATGCCCTGGGAAAAATTGTGATGCTATAGGCGTAATGGATTGTCCAGAGTTGAGTCCATGTGTTTACCTCAGTTGGTTTATTTTTCCCTTTAAAAATGCACTTCAGAAGAATATGAAAAATAGTAGGCTCCTCCTGAGATGCCATTTGTCATGTGACATGGAGGCTTTGATGTTTAAGACATCTATTGCAGCACAATATTTTCAAGTGTGTGTGTGTGTGTGTGTGTGTGTGTGTGTGTGTGTGTGTGTGTG
>NW_021604596.1:8717751-8735453 GCF_004785775.1 Grammomys surdaster
GTGTGTGTGTGTGTGTGTGTGTGTGTGTGTGTGTGTGTGTGTGTGTGTGTTGGAGGTGACAGTTCTGGGAAACTGAACTAGGAGAGCAGCTGTCCTCATACCTAGTGTTCCTGAGTCCCCATTAAAGAGAAAGGCACAGGATTTAGGACAGTGGATGGTACTTATCAAATATTGTCAGCACTTATGCAACATTGTTGAGCTTTAGTGAGTTTTGGTGTCTTCTTTTTTTTTATGGACTGAGATAATAAATGTATATGTGGAGGTATCTGCCATCCAATCTGACTCTAAAACATTATCATTATTTTATGCTGGGAAAGTTCCTATATGTTAGTTTTCTTGCAATTCACTTTAAAATCTCCTCATCTTGCTGATGCACAGCCAGAGGAGGCCGGCATCAAAGTGTAGACATTCAACCATAAATGCTATTGGTCAAGTCCCCTCCTAATCCTCTAATCTTCAGCCTCTACCATCAGGACACCAACACCACATACGTTGTGAAGGCTTCATTCTGTTTTGCACCAATGTAGTAGGAGTAGAGGTTGAACATTCCAATCATAAAGGCTACAAACACCATGATGAATATGACCATGAATTTGAAGATATCTTTCACTGTTCTTCCAAGTGAAATCTGCAGAGGTCCAAAGCTTTCATTTGCTGGTAAAATGTAAGCTATTCTGGAGAAACTTAAAACCACAGCAATTGCGTAAAGACCTTCAGAGATGATCTGAGGATCAGTAGGGTCCCACTTTATCCTGGCTAGAGAAAAAAAAATCAGAGACAAAGATTATGGTAAGTTCCCATGGGTTATTTACTTAGGTAAATTCTTTTCTGATGAAATAAATGTACAATCACATTTCCCAAGTAGAAGTTGGTTCTCTGAAGAACTTCTCAAGTGTCTGTAGTATATTCTGACTTGATTGAAGTGATTTGTAATGAATTCTCAATATGGTATAGTTCCTAATCTGTAGAGCTTCCTGCAGACCAGTTGAGCAATTGATTTTGTTGATTCTATTGACAGCTACAACTGAAAGAACTTATGCAAATTGCCCCTCAGGTTCAGTTCTCCCTCTCCAACAATTAGGTAGTTCTGCTCCTGTGGCTCTCATATGCCTTCAAAATTCAATATGTTTATATACAGACAGTGCTTGAAAACATCTGGCACTTAGTTAGCATCCGTCATCTTAAACTATAACTACAAAATAATGTCATTTGAGGCTTATCCTTCTTGTCATTTAAACTCATTAGAAATACTTTTTATTGGTCAGTAAAACAAGTCTATTTTGCCATAAATTTTTCTATTATTCATTAATAATTTCTTCTGAAATTATTACATCAAGCCATCAAAACCCACTTAAGAGACCATTATGAAGAAAAAATGCAACACAGTGTGCAAGAAACAGGAAAATATAATTATAAATTTGCATTTCCTTATTTTTCAGAGAATTCGAATTAGGAAAGGATAACACATAACTTAGAAATATGTTTTCTTTTTATAGTGTTTTGAGTAGTCCTATAAATAGATATTTTGAGTATGTTTTGGAAACTCCTTAAATAAAAACTTAGAAATGAAATAAACACTAAGAATTCATAGTGAGGAGGCTTTAGTGATATAGACATTAAACTCACAAAGGTGCCAGTTGAATGTTAATATATTTCTTACTAGAGAGTTTCAATAAATATTCAAAAGGACTATATTTCCCCCCAAGCCACATTTCTATGGGAGGGATGATTTTCCTTTGGCAAATATTGAAGTTTATTTCTATTCCTTAGTCACTTTTCTCCTGGGGAGAGAAATAACTCACCTGGTTTATTCATCTGGGATGGTAACAAAGTCTGCCCTGATAGTGGGACTGGCATCATCATCTTTAGTCTCCCCACAGAAGCATCCCTGAAGATCAACCACTTACTGCAGTCATGATGCCATCCCTCATCGAGAACACTGAACTGGCCCACTGCTAGCTGAAAATTAACTGATAATTCTTGCAACTTCTGCTACTCAGTCTTGGTGACCTGTCTGGCTCAGACTTATGGCATCTACCTTTTAATCAGGTTTAGAAATGATGATTAAGACTCAACTCCTGTTCATTTCTTTGTTTTATCTCTCAATTTATTCAATGACTGCTTGGAAACAGTGCCATTACTATTTACTGAGAGCCCTCCTGGAGACTTCCACGTTTCTTTTGGTTTGAAACAGTCTATAATGTCTTAAAAGGAAAATAGGTTCAAATATAAACTTTTTCAACTCTTGTGTATGTGGGTTCAATGTCACATATGTTGACATATTATACTGATTAAATTAACATAATCAACATATCAATCACCTCACATACTTTTTCTGTGTGGTAAGAACATGTAAGTTACCATCTTCTGCAATTTTCCCATGCAGTGTTCACTGTTGACAATTACAGGCACCATGTTGTATAGGAGAACACCAGCAGTTGTGGCTTGTGTCTGTCTACAGCATTTACTTCTCTCTGTCTCAACATGACTCCATTCCTGCCAACCACCAGTGTGCTGTACAGGAGTGAGGTCACACATGTAAGTGGCATCATGAAACTTTTTCCATGGACATAGCATGATGTTCATCATGGTTTTGCAATGTAAACTCAAGTATCGTTTCATCATGTGTACACAGTTCAAAAGTGAACTTTTCTATTTCAACATTTCACAAGTATTGAACATGTTTGATTAGACAAATGTCTAATGAACTCAACATGCCATCAACTTGTGATCCTGTGAAATGTTCAGACAAAGCCTGCGTTAAGAAGCCATACATATTCGACCAGGTGTGGTGGTGCTCATTTTTAACCACTACACTCAGGAGGCATAGGTAGGTGGACCTTTGTGAGTTCAAGGCCAGCCTGGTTTACAAAGTGAGTTACAGGGCACAGCCAGGACTACACAGAGAAACCATATCTCAAAAATACGGGGGAGAAGGAGAAGGAGGAAGAGGAGGAAGAGGAGGGGGAGGAGAACCAGAGGAAAGAGAAGGAGAAAGAAAAGGAGGATAAGAAGAGAAAGAGAAAAAGAAAAAGAAAGTAAAGCAATATCTGATGTACTGTTACTCCTCAAAGCTGTTCGTACAGAAGTACTACAAATGGAGCTTACTCAGGTTTAAGCATTAGGTGAACAGTCAAGTGAGTTTAAAAAGTGAAAGAACCAATGTGTTACTGAAATAAATGAAGGGGGCCCACAGTGAAATCTCTGCTTTCTTACATTGCTACAGACAAATGTACAGCAAAAATAAGATTTTACTAGAGTCTTTAGAAGGAAGGGGATGCTTTCATGACATGGAAAAAGTGATTGGTCAAATATGTATTCTAGATCTTTTTAGATCACTGTCTAATGTGAACTATCTTAATAGTCTAGAAAAAATATGGAGCTAAAAACAGGACTCAGTGTTTAAGAATGCTTTCTGCTCTTGCAAATGTCACAGATTCAGTTCTCATAAGCCCTGTTGAACAGCACATAATCACCTGTAACTCTAGCTTTAGTGGATCTAACAACTTCTGGACTCTCCTGGACTCTGGATCTTATATGGGAAACACACACAAAGACTCATAAATAAAAAGAAAAAGAAAACATAAAAATGCATAAATATAAGACAGTGATTCTCAGTGGATTGGACAGCTATATAGTTGTTCCAAGAGGGTTAATAAAGGTTTCCAATCAAAAGATAAGGAGAGGCAGAAAGCACGTACTGGTGTTATTTGTCAAATACAGAGGCTATCAATAAACAATTTTTTGTGAAGTGTAGAAAAACTACTACTACTGATGTCTCTTTCACAAGAAAATAGTTATCTTCACTTGTTTAATCAGTATTATAAACTCACCCAAATTGTAGTATTTGACGTTGTCGCCCAGTGTGACTTTTGTCAAGTCCTTTAAAGTGTCATTTGCATCGATGATGCTCTGAGCTTTGGATGCATGCCAGAATGCCATAAATCTTGCAATGAATGATGCTGCAAAGATCGCCAGCATACCAAAGTCAAGCATATTCCACAACTCAAATAAATATTCTTTGGGACCTTGAGTCCAGATTTCTTTACACTCAGCCCATATCATGCCTGCATCAGTAAAGGGTTAACATAACAGATCAATTTCATTCTAACGGTAGCTCTGCCTTGAAAAAAAAAATTGGAAAAGTCTCACTAGCAATTCACAGCCCTGTAAACTTGCCCCAGCCGTCCTTCCCCACCCCCAGAAACCACAGTCCAACTATATCACCAAGTTTCCAGAAAGCAATCAAGTGATATTGATCAAGAATCTCAAGGGCAATGTACCAAATTGGTCTTTTATTTCTAACAATGGGAAAAAATACTTAAGATGTTCATTATGATAACCAAAACACAACATACACACACACTCAAAGTGGAAGTGCTCACTCAATGGAGTTATGCAGACATTGGATATGACATCATATAAATTACCGTGAGTTACAGGTCACAGGAATAGCACACTAATCCCTAAATACAGAACCTTTGTTGACCATGAGCATCAACTACTGCCTCCTGAAAACCGCTTCTACTGTTCCTACTGTGTGCCACTCCCAGCCAGACAGAGGAGCGCCTAATAGTCCTCTGATAGGGACTTTGATTCAAAAATTAATGGCCTTGCCATGTTTCTCTTAGTGTGAATGAAAGTTCAGACACATCTAATCAAAGATGCTTTCTCCCCTTCTCCATAACTTAACATGCACCTAGTTTGGCAGCCTTTACCCTCTGACTCCCTCCACAATTTTTTCCTTAGAAAAAAATTTCCTTAATAAAATTGTACTTCTTTCAATGTAAATATTATTTATGTAGTATTTCTATGTGTATCTTGGGGGACCAGAACGCATACCATAAACTTAAATTAAAAATTTTAAATGGCATACAGTCTGTGAACAAATTTTAAATGACCATCTTGAAAGACTAAAGAAAATTAGTATCGGCGTACTAATAGTAGTTGACTTCTTTGATGCAATTACTAATAATACTTCACGGTTTTCCACATATTTAATGCAGTGTTTAGGAGCATTGGTTGTGAGGTTTTGCTTCTCCAAGAACTGGCTTCAGGGTCACTGGCAACATGGTTACCCTTTCTAGAACGCAGCTCACACAATAACGATGCAAATTTACCTCCTTTGTATGACAATGTACAAATAAAATAGCTTGTGAAAAATGTATTGTGCAGTATTGGCATTTGTAAAGAAACTATGATAGTTTTTGTCCTTCCTTCCTTGATTTACTCATAATATTCACAAATTCCCTTTCTTAACTTGAAGAATATTACTTGATTTAAAAGAAGTTAAAAATGCCTTCTTGTCTGTCATCCCATGTCCTCTTAGAGCCCTGTGGGGAAATACAATTCACCTCTATGTTCAAGTAACTTCCTAACCTGACTGAGAAGTAGGATGCTCTCCTAACCTTCAGCAACCTCTCCCCTAGTTCTCACAAGCACCTGTTGTCTATTACAGAACACGCCAATCCAATGCCTGAGAAGCCCCGTGGAGATGAGGAAAATGCCATGGCCTTTGCTCTCTAAGAACAAACACATCTTTGCGTTTCTCAGAATAGCACAAAGATTCAGAGACTGTGGTCTTACAAGCAGACAATTTCACTACTTGCATTAGGTAATTTCAGGTTAAGGGAGCATTAGTATTGACTTCCTATGAATTCTTACAAATTTGTAACAGGAAATAACACAGGACTCATATTCACACCGAAACAGTGAACAGGATGGAAAGACCTGAAGAGATATAAGTTCTTGATGTGATCTGCAGGTGTTTCCCAACCTCAACAAAGACTACAAGGATTGAGAGCAATACACAAGGACTACTGGAAACTCAGCAATCACATAGTCTAGTGACACACAGGGACCAAGGGGACTGCCATCAAACTCACACAATCTGCATTTTTAAAGCTTTCCCTTCTTCCTCATATCCTTTCTGACATATTTTCTAGGTATAAATGGTATCCTGCTATAGCTGACAAACCACAGCTAACATTCAGAGCTATTCAGCTCAAAGAAAGTATGCCTCCTCTCTGCATCCCCACCTCTGCCTTGGACTATTGCTTAAGAACCTTTGAAACTGCCCACACCTAGTCTGGCTTCTCCCCCATGTCAGAGAGTTCTCCATAGGGTCCACATTGCTTAAACAGCACTGGGTGAGTGCCTTACTACTTCTGAGGAAGGCTTGCTCTGCTGCCAGATTGTGAAAACTACCTCTTCAGAGAGAATGTGCTGACTCTATTTCTGCTCTCTAGAGCAGTGGGGAGTATATCAGCTAAAGAGCAACCAACTTGTGTGTTCTCTAGCAGAGCCATGCTTAGCTGTGAAACTAAGGCAGCTAGGTCTTCAATGTGCTATGCTTACCCCCTCCTTCCAGGTATATTTCATCTTCTTTCTCTCTACGTGAACCCTCACCTCTGTCCACCAATGGAATAAGGTTCAAGCTACAATATTGTGCCCCCTTCTTTCTAGCACCTTCAGTGATGAAAAGTAACCCCCCCACCAATCCTCCAAGGAACACACTGTGGGGTCATTCACTCTACAGTTTGCTAATCTTCTGAGGATCACCCCTGTGAGGTCACTTAAAGTCACTCACTCTACAGAGTTGCTGTAACATTCAAGAACTGTATTTTGTCAATCTTGCAGTCCCGGGTCTCCACAGCAGGACAGTGGCAGCCCTGATAGAGGTCTTACTCTCTTAGAGTCAACCTAAGATTTCTTTCTTTTTTTTTTCTTTCTTTTTTTTCTTTTTTTTCTTTTTTTTAATAAATAATTTATTTATTTTTTTTCTCAAATCGTAATTCATTCACACAGGGGTTATAAACACAGAAAGGCAGGATGTAGGGAAGAGGATGACACTGGAGTGTGGGTGTTCAGGGGGAATACAGATATCTTTAGAACTGGGTATCGGCTGGGTGAAGGTTCAGGGGACAGGTCACTATGACTCTGCCTATGACTCACTTGTCCTTATCTAAGTTGGTATTGTCTGCCAAGGCTACCTATTTACAAGGTCTGTGACTACTTGGGCTGCTAAATTTCCACAAAAGCTGCCTGTTTACAATAGCTTATAGCCATCTGTTTCAATGTTTTTCCACAGAGACCCAAGACTTGGTGTTAGTATACATGTATGACAGGCCTATTGCTGATTTTAGGCCTATGGCTGATTTTAGGCCTTCAGTGTGTACGCAGGGCTGCCCCTGACATCTCCTCCCTTCTCTAAGTATAGAAGGGCTGTGGTGATTCTAATCTTGCGAAAACCCAAGATTTCTTGTGATTTCCCAGCATCGCACTGTAGGTGACAAGCAAGTGACCCTTGAACTTCTGAACATTAAGCACTCCCAAGCACGCCCTCTGTCTCATGTGCCTACTAGACCTTACACAGACATGAGTGTGCAGTTATTCTGCCATGGCACAAATCTCTTGAAATATCAGTTCTACTTTATGGCATTTCAAATTTTTATCAAATGAAAATCACATAGATTTGCTTTCTGTTTTTAAAGACATGAGTATTTTCCACCAAACAACGTAATACATTCAGCCTGTGACCTACATAGGCAATTTCTTCTTAATATTTGTAGAAGGTTCTGTGACTTTTTTGCAAGGACAAAAACAGAAAAAAATAAGCAGTAGTGTCAGAAACTGAGCAAGGAACCTCATGCATGGTACATGTGCATAGCTGGTTGTTTCATTTTTGCTTTCTCTTCAAATAAGCACTGTGAGATAATTTCTGAAGTAAAACAAACATTGGCGGTACAGTTCTTCCATGGAAAATGTTTTTCTTCATAACATTAGAGGTTAGCTTAATATCCTCAGCTTTAGTTTTGTTTTGTTTTGTTTTTTAGTGAAAAGAATCTAAGTCTATACTAAAAATATCAAATTATGAGTAGAATGAATTTTGATGCAGAATGAAATGAGCATTCATTATCTCTAATTCTCTCAATAAAATTTCTTTCTTTTCAAAATTATATCTTGTACTTAAGAAGACATCTCTTTTCTAATAGGAAATGCTCACCCTACGAAGAAAATAGATATTACCCAGTGAAAACTTTCATAACCATATTTATAATTATTTAAAATTATCTGAAATTCACTGAGCCTGCCCTATGTCCCAATCTCTGTGTATCTTACTTATACTGATATACTTAAAAAGTTAGCTCTTAGTGTAATCAGATAAAGGTAATATAATAGTATTTACTCTTAAGTCATACAACAGAGATAAAATATATATCTTCCAGTTGTGTCAATTAAACTAGAAAAGAAAGAGTTAAAGAAAAGTCAAAGTCTTTCAGTGTGTCCGAGGTTTACCAACATTTTATTAAAAACTATGGCAAAACTGATTTTCCAGGAAACATGTCTATGAAATGAAGTAGTTTAAAGTTGTTGAATAACTCAGTAGCTATTGTATTACCTCACAGAGTTAAGAATAATCATGTTGTAATTGTCATACTACTACCTAATCTTTCAATTGATCATCCATTGGGCTCCAGTATGAAGAAGGCAAGAAGACATGGATGTCCTAGAGGTGAAATGACTGCAGCTGTTTCTCTGGTGACTCTGATGGACAGCTGATGGAGCAGATCATATAGACTATAGGAGATCCTGTAGAAAGACCTCTTGTGTCTTCTCTTCATGTTCTATAGTTCTACAGAGGGAATTTCATGGAGGCAAAGCCTTAAGAGTCATGTGAGAGTGAAGAATTTCTGCAAATTTGTCTAGGGCCAGACTTCTTTCAGGAGCCAAACTTCCTATGATTTAGTTGACATTTATCCCTGGAAATGCTGGCATTTCAAAGTTAATCAGAAATTTAACAAGCGGTTTCTCATGTTCCCCATTCTAAGCATGGCCATTTCTAATCTCCCCTTTAGAGGTCAGTAATCACCTTCTACAAGTCCGCCGCCCCAATCCCTCATAGATACATAACAATTATCAAGTCATTCACAGTTTAACCTTTAAGCCATTCTCAGGTTCTCTGCCATCCATGCTAAACTCAGGTTACTTTCCTACAATGGGGCTCAGCCTCTGGGCACACCTCTCCTTCAGGCCTCCCTCTACCTCAAAACCATAGAAACATTTCTGAAATGTGCTCTGAACCCATCTCCAACCACTGGAAATCACCCTTTGATCATTTAACTACCAACATCTGTCACACACACACGTCCATGAAGCACCCTAATAGCAGCCAAGACAGAATCATAATCCCAAGTGGTCCAGTCTTGTCATAGTGCCATATCTCAATACCTAATGCTCCCGTGCCTTCTGTGTCCTCACCCTTCAAATGCTTGGTCTGGTTAGCATTTCCTTTTTCCCCAAAGCCTTAATTTAACGGCGTCATTGGTCTTTAGGGAAGATTTCCCTGCTCATTCTGCATCCTACCTCACTCAAATTTAAATGTCTAATCTGTACTTGGAAAGCAGTTTAAAAGTTCCCCAACTGTAGCACTTTCTATGAATGAGATTTTATTATTGATTTATTGATTTGTTACCCAGATTAGGTCCTTGAATGGAAAGACTACATCCCATTTTACTCAGTGTCCTTATTGCCCAGTGACACTCAATGGCTATTGAATGTATTTACTCATAAATACCCATGAGACATCTTTTTTACGTGTTTGTAATTTGTGACAATCCACAAGTGTAAGTGAGTTCTAAAGACAAATCAAATCTTGTAGTGTTTCACACTGAATAGCTCCTCCTTCACCAGCCACCCAAGGAAGTGAGCTACTTAATGCTCACATAGATGTTATTATATATAACAGATTGAAAATCTGAGATACAGAAAACTGTGTGGTTTGATGTATGTCAACAGCTTTGAATATAATAAATTTTCAATAAAAATGAGTGGCTATTAGTTTTAGTTTCTCTTAAATCTCAACATAAAATAACATGGTTGTTTCCAAGCTTGAAATCAAATCGTTCCCAACCACACATGAGAGGTTCCGCTTATTGATGGTGGGTTTGACTAACAGTATCCTGCTGGTTTTCTTCTTTTTAGGGGACGAGGTGGGAATGCTATTATCACATGGCATATGAAGAGCCCGTAACTGGTAATAAGGCCACCATAGCAACTGTGTAAGATCACAGAGAAAGTCACAGTGCATGCAGCACTGTTTCCTGCTGCATACATTTGTGTAAGTGATCATGTGCAACAATCGACATGACTCAGGCCAATTGCTAAGGCTGCAAAAGGGAACAAGACAGAAAATCAGGCTTTACCTATTACCCAGGATATAATGAGCATCTCCATCCATGAGAAACAGGATGTTTTCATCCTGAACAGCTGTCTTGCATTATCTGTGCTGGTTTCATTTGGAAGGAGCTTGGTGCCTTCAAATCTGTCAGCTGCATTCATGACGAGCAGCCCCAGGAAAATGGTGAAGGAGGCTGCGTGTGCTACAAACTTCATGAATGGTCCTCGCAATATCTTCCCCATCTGCCATGACACACATCAACAGAAAATTTTAGCTTTGTTCTCTCCCTCCCCCCTTTCCTCCCCCCTCTCCCTCTCCCTCTCCCTCTCCCTCTCATACACACACACACACACACACACACACCTGCATACATATTTCAACACTCTCCTAAAATAGTCATACATATTTACATGATTTGTAACAGAACAATGATGTTTTTGCTGTTATAAATTTTTGGCCTTTTTCTCCTACATGCTAAGGTTTCTAATAATTGAGAACTAACTTCTCTATCAATAATATTTAAATTCTTGTGCTAGAGAGATGGTACAACAGTTAAGAGAACTTGCTGATCTTCTGGAAGACTTAGATTCATACCTCTAACACCCACATTGGGTGTCTCACAACTATCTGTTTCCCCATCTACAGATATCCAATGCTGCCTTTTGCCCTTCTGCAGGCACACACACACGTGAGACCCATGAGTGCACTCGGGCTGGCCATAGAAGTTCCTATTTCCCTCTGTGTTCTTGGTGCCTGTGTTCTGTCACTTGGCAATGCTCCTGATGGACTAATCTATAACCAGGATATCCTTTCCTGGTGTCACAGTTCAATAAGTGATATCAGACAGCCCCTTCTGCTCCAGGTTCAGGGCTGGATTTGGGTAGGTCATGGTGCGGCCAACAGCATGCTCCTGGCACAGGACTGAGTGGATTGGCCTGATGCTCTAGCAAGTTGGCAAGAGGACTGAGGGTCAGACACAGCTGGGGTTATCAGGACCTTTTTTGCTATGTGTTCTAAGATAACAGTCCAAAGAGATAGCAGCCTATTAGTTGGGAGATGGGATGCAGACTTTTAGAGCCAGAACTACCTTCATTTTTCTCAGGGGACTAGATATTTTTATTTTCACTCAGTTCCAAGAATATTTTGATTTCTTTCTTGGTTTCTTCTTTGACCACAATATTTCTTTCATCATTCATTAATGAATTGTATAATTCCCAGTGAGTTTATACACCTACTAAAGTTTTTTTGCTGTGTATCATAACTTTTATTGTGTAATGGTCAGATAGGATATATAGGATTATTTCAGTTTCTCTGCTTTGAGATGCTTCCATGGCTGCTGAGAATCTATGTTCTTTGGCATTTCAGTGAACTACTCTATACATATCTGTTAGGTCCATTTGATGTAAGATCTCATTTAATCCTGTTGTTTCTCTGTTTATTTTTTGTCCAGATGGCCTATTTCTTATAAAAAGTGGGTCACTGAGACTGATTACCACTATGGGGCTTGTGTTAATCTGTGGCTTTAATTCCATGAGCATGCTTTGTATAAAATTTGGTGCACCAGTGTTTGGTTCACATACATTTAGTATTGTGATTTTTTCTCCTGATTTATTGATCCAAACACAACCCAGTAGAAGGGAAGAAAAAACAAAGATCAAATCAGAAATTAATGAAATAGAAACAAAGAAAACTATACAAAGAATTATTGGTCTAAGAGCTGGTTCTTCTGGAAAATAAACAAGATTGACAGACCCTTGGCCCCACTAGCCAAAAGAAAGAAAGAGAGGACCCAAACTATCAGAATTAGAAAAAAAAAGAGAGAAATATAAATACACCAAAGAAATACAGAATATTTTAAGGTAATAATTTTAAAACATGTACTCTATAAAGAGGGAAAATATTTTTTTAAATGGATTACTTTCTTGATTTTTCCAAACTATCAAAATTAAACCAAGAAGAAACCAACACACAGGAGAAGACTGAAACTCTAGTAAGTCTTCCAACTAAATGTCCCAGGCCTAGATGTATTCATAGCAGAATTCTACCAGACTTTCCAAGAAGAAGCTACAATGAATTCTTATACCCCCTCCCCAAAATAGAACATAAGAGTCATTTCCAAACTCATTCTATGAAGATAGCATAACTCTAGTATCCAAACCAATTAAAGACACAACAAACACAAAAAGAAAACAGTCCAATATCACTGATGAACAGATTCAAATATCTTCAATAAAATACATATAAATACAGGTGTATATCAAGCTGACCATATTCCAAAAATACATGTTTGGTTCAACATACCTAAGTAAATAAATAACAATAAATAGTTTAAATGGATTTAAAGACAAAAATCACATAATCCTCTCAGTAGATGTAGCAGAGGCCTTTGACAAAATCAGGCATGATTTCATAATAAAAGTCTTAGAGAGAGTAGGACTGGAGGGGACACATCTTGATATAATCAAGGTATGTATGACAAACCCACAGCCAACATTACCCTGAATGGAGAAAACCTTGAAGTACTACTAACATAGTATGAAATGAGACAGGTCTACCCACTATTATTACTTCCTTTCAATATTGTTCTCAAAGTACTAGCTGGAGTAATAAAGCAAGAAGAGAAAATTAAAGGGGTAGAAATAAAGAAACAAAAAAGTCAATGTATCTCCTTTTGCAGATGCATAAAAGATCTAAAAACTTCCACCGAGAAACTTCTAGAAATGATCAACAATTTTAGCAAGAGTAGCCTATAGTTATTTGTCAATAGTTATTGTTTTCTTGTTTATTCAGCCATTTCTAGGAGATACTGTTTCACAGTACACTTTCTGGTATTGTGAGTTTTATAATTTTTCTGCCTGTCTTCCATGAAGTTCCCTGAGTCATGGATTCAGGAAATGTGATATGGATGTAACTGTTAAGCCTTGGAGCCCCATGACTGATCTCTTAATTTCTATGGTGTGTCTAGTAGTGGTTTTCTGTGGTGAGCTCCATTTGCTGTGAAGAAAGCCATCTTTCATAGGGATAGTAGTTACACTTACATGTGGATATAAAGAACATATTTAGAATGTAGTAGGGAATCATGGATGTCTAATAAAATTGGGATAGTGTTCTTTTCTAAACTTCATGACCATATTAGCCTTAGAAAGTTGGCTAGATTTCTAATAAAAGGCATATTTTCCTTCCTGAGTGAGCCTCAACTCCAATTAGAGACCTGTTGGTTACTATCAATGTGTATGCCAATTATTGCATCTTTATGAATGTCTTATCTTGCTGGAAGTTGTTGTGGTTCATATGTATTCTGTCTCAGTAGGACTGCTTTAATTGCTTCTCTCACAGATTACCTAATATTTACTGGTACCATGGAAACTAGACCATAGGAAAGAGTATATTCAGGTCAGATACAGAGCTTGAATCATCCAAGTCCTATGTCTCAAGCATGGGATATCTTCAGTAATAGGAGTCACCTTCCACCCCTGAGAGGCAACAAAAGGCTACATGTCTAATCTATACTGTTGGGGAGCTGCTAGGACTACCTTGTCTGATCATTCAAAAGGTAGTTTCTTATGCTTGGTTACTTGGGTTTTTCTTAGTGTGTGGTTCTTGTGGGGAGTATTGTCAGCCCAAGTGGTGTAGTGGCAAAATTTCCTATATATAGTATATATATTGTAATTTTTGGTAAATTAAAACAAAATATGGTTCCTCAAGGCTTCATCAGATATCTTTGGTGTTATTTGTACTGTGACTCAGATTCTCCATCTTCTGTTCAGGGGCATTTAGGTTGTACCTATTTCATGGCTACTGGAAATAGGGCAGCTATATATAGTACACTGCTATATATAGTACACTATATATATGTATATATACACACACATATATATACACATATGTATATGTATATGTATATGTATATGTATATATATGTGTATGTGTATATATATATATATATATATATATATATTACACTATATATAGTACACTGCTGAGAAAGTGTCAGTGACGTAAGATGTTGAGTCCTTTGGGCACAGGCCTACGAATGGTATGCGAAGCTAGGTCATATAGTAGATTACTTTTAGTGCCATGAGAGCTTTCCATACAGATTTCCAGAGAGGCTGCACTAATCTCCATCCTCATCAACAGAGAATGAACGAGGGTTCCTCTTTTTCTACAACATCATTAGCATTTGTTACAAGTTATATTGTCGATCTTAGTCATTTTGACTAGGGTGAGATGAAATCGCAGTTTTTAAATTTTCGTTTTTCTAATTTATAAGGGTGATAAACACTTTCTGAGGTATTTCTTAGCCATTTCTTCTATAGAGAATCCTCTGTTTAAATTCCTAGTCCATTTAAACTATGTTTAAAAGATTTTTTTGAGGCTATAATAAATCATTTGTCTCTGACTTTTCCCTCCCTCAAAATACTTTCATATGCCCCTTATTGCTTTCTTTCAAATTTGTCTTTTCATTAACTGTTCTATATATTTTTATAAATAATTACAACCTGCTCAGTCTATATGTTACACATTTGTTTCCTTGATTCGTTGTTTACTGAGTTCTTTGTATATTCAAGATATTAATCCTTTGTTATGTCTTTTCTGTTTTATGAGGTCCCAGTTGTCAGCTGTCAGCCTTCAGTACTTGTCTAATGGACTCCTAATCAGAAGGTCCCTTCTTATACCTATTGCTTATACAGAGGCATCTATGTTTTCTTCTAGCAGTTTTAGTGTTTCATATTTCAAAGTGAGGTCTTTGATCCACTTGAATCTAGTTTTTTGTACTGCATGATAGATAAATGACTAATTTTATTCTTCTTCATGGGAACATTCAGTTTCCTAAGCATCATTTGTTGAAGATGCTGCCTTTTCTCCAGTGCATGTTTTTGTCTCTTTGTCAAATATCAGATGAGTGTGGTTATGAGTATTCACGATTGGGTTTTCTACTCTCTTCCATTGCTCTACATGTCTGTTTATGCACCAGTGGCAGATTGTTTTTAAAACTATACCTCTATAATATAGTTGGAACTCTAGAATATCAATCCTTCAGTTTTCTTTTTACTCAGAATTACTGTGGCTATCTAGGATTTTTTTAATGCTTATTAATTTTAGGTTTTTGAAAATTATCTGTTGAAAAGGCTGTGATATTTTTATTGAGATTATATTGAGTCTATAAGTGTGTTTTTCTTGGATGGTCATTTTCATAATACCTACTAATGTATTAACATGGTATATGTTTTCATTTTCTAGGACCTTTATTTTTCTTCAGGGGATTAAAGTTTTAATTGCAAAGGACATTCACCTCATTAGGTAGCTTTATTCTTAGATGTTTGATTGTCTTTGATGGTGTTATTAATGATAGTTTGCCCATGGTCTCTTCTCAGTGCATGTTTATTGGTGGTATCTAGAAAAAGTATAAATTTTTGCAAGTTGACTGTTTTCATTGCTTCCCTCATTTGCCAGCTTACATAAAACAATAGCTATTGACAAAGAACTATAGGCTACTGTTGACTGCTGGAAGAATTAGCCTCTCTCAGGGATGAGGTCCTTATTGTCTGTCCAAATGCACGGCTGTCAGCCCTGAAACTATACACACACCACTACAACCAAAATGGACTTGGTAAGTTGGATTTCTACATACCTGTACATACACATCCATCCATTCGTCCGTATAAATGTATCTAACAACAATAAACAAAGAAAAGAAAGCTGCCAATTTGAGAAATGTGTTCTCATTGGAGAGACTGAGGGAGGGTGTTGGGTTGGTTGGAAAGAGAAGAGGATGGAAGAAATTAATGTAATTGTGCTTCAGCTAAAAACATATTTTAACAAGAAAAAAAAAGGTGTATTTAAGATAATTTAAAACAGGTGTTTCTTGGGGCTGGTGAGATGGCTCAGTGGTTGAGAGCACTGACTGCTCTTCCAAGGGACCCCAGTTCAATTCCCAGCACCCACTTGGCAGCTCACAGCTGTTTGTAACTCCAAGATCTGACCTCTTCACACAGACATGACAGCAGGACACCAATACACATTAAAATAAAATAAATATTTTTTAAAAAGAAGAGAAATAAAATGAAGTGGTTTTTCTCTTTAAGCATTATTTATCCCACTCTTGAGTTTTTTAATCTATGAGCAACTGGAGGAGAAGCACAATGTGTGGAGACGTATATTCCAAAATTTTGTGTATATAAAATACACAATTTTGTGGCTATATAAGAAGATCTAAAATATTTTAAATAAAAGCATCAATTTAGCCAAAGACATCATTATCAAAATAAATCAGTTCTATGGCCCAGTAATGTCTTGTTCACTGAGAATGAGAAAATTACAAACAGACTTTATCATCATGATTCTAAAGATAAGTAATAACCAATGAACACATTTTAGATGTGAGGTAAATACTTTGATAATGCCTATTTAAGCTGGCTGCTTGCCTCAGTGCTGACAACTTAGGGTTGAAAACAAATGTCAGAGAGAACCATGACCATAGCAGAAGAAATGGTGACAGGAATCAGATAGTTAAGATTCAGATGAAATGTGAGAAATGCGTAAATCTGGGGCAAGTCACACATGAGCCAAGCAAAAGCATATGGAGGCACCATGATCTCCACCCACTGCTCCCAAGAAAAGAAGTGTATTTGCTTTAGAAAGGTTTTCACAGTTGCATGGCCACAGAGTGAGAATGAAGATATCACAGACAATCCACCTTCTGGAGCCTTGGGAAGCAGAAGCAGGGACCCACGGAGGCTGCAGACACAGGTGGAACCTGTGTCCAGAAGAAGTAGTTAGGACACATGCAGGCAAGAAACCCTAACTCAAGAGAGAGAGAAAATGAATATCAAAAATAGTATGGGAATTTGGCAGCTCGCTGTAAATTGTATTTCCTAAACATTAAACCCTAGACCTATGTATTATCAACTGCAAGTATGGACAGATTTCTTAACTTTAGTACACCCAAGTTTTCTTAGCTAGAATTGGAGGTCATCTTGGCAGTTTACTCTTCTGAAGGTCTTTAGCTGCTGTAAGGCTATGATATGTGTTTGGGAATTTTTCCTAGTATTACTACTATAAGAGACCAGAGGAGTTTTAAATGTTGAGTAATGCAAAGCTTTCAAATATACTAAGGTAAGGAGAAACATGGCATAAAAATGACAAGAATTCATTATACAATAGGGTGAATATGTAAAACTCTCAAACAAAAAATTTAAATTAAAAAAGAATTTGTCGTTTCTATGAAAACTGGGATCAGTGCCAACAAGACTGCTGAGGCAGTGAAGGCTGTCAGGTTCTGTTGCTCAAACCTCACAACCTGAGTTCAATCCATGAAACACACAGAAATGTGCACAGAAAGAATGAACTCCATGAATATGCCCTCTGATCTCCATGCTTATTCTACAACACACACACACACACACACGCATATGCACACATACACTCATGACAGATGTATACACCCGCATATACCAATACCACACCACATACACACACACACACACCACATACACCCACATACACACTTATGCACACACAT
>NW_021604596.1:8735463-8770208 GCF_004785775.1 Grammomys surdaster
CACACCCCACATACACACATACATACATGCACACATACACTCATGAATACAGACACATACACCCACACATACCACACACCACATACCACACCACACACACACGAACACATACATGCACACATATACCTGCATATATACACACACACCATAAACCACATACCACAAATACACACATACACATGCACTCACACACAAAGACATGCACATGTACACTCGTGCATAAATGTGTATACACACACACCAAACACACACACAAACACATGCACACATACACTCATGCACACACAAATGTACACACACATAGCATATACCACAGAGAGAGAGTAAAGATAAATGTTTTTCCATTGATTTCATTGGAATACAGTTATATATAAGACAAACTGTATTATAAATATAATTTCTAATCAATCTTTTATTGTTAGTGTCATCAATGTGTACTTTATATATGGCCAAGTTTTGGTCTCATGTATTAATAGGGGGGAATACTATGGTGGTAGATTTTATCCTCATGAGAAAATGTTTCCAGTAATTCCTAATGTCATTACTGTAAGTCGTAAGGAAGTTGCCACTGCTTAAGAGACCTTGTACCAGCATCCCAGTGTGAGTCAGTACAAGGACCTCCGGTGACTGAAATGCTCAGTGTATCTGGGTCATAATACATCATGCTGGAAATGCTGACGTATGTTGTCTCCCACATAACATATGCCTAAAATGAGTCCCACCTGTGTCTAGGAACTGCAGTCACAGCCTGATATGTCTAGCCAGCACACAAAATAGACGGACCAGATACCTATGAATTATTTCAGTGAGCCTTTCAGATTTGAGATTTACATAGACTTGGAAAAGTGACTTCAAAAACATGATGAAAAGATTGTTAGTTATTCAGCCTCCAAACTCATATTTCTGTTTAACAGGACGGTGGGTCAGTATCCCTCACACCTAGCACAACAGAGCTGTAGGCCTGGCCACAGAGGAGTATCACTGGAAGATCATAAGCTCAAGGCCTGAAGAGGCAATTCAGTGGGACCCTGTCTCAAAATACAAAGTTTAAAGAGAATTAAAGATGTCACTCGACGGTAGAGTGCTTACCTAGTATGTCCAAGGCCCTGAATTCAATACTCAGTTCTGAAAAATACTTCTTAATTCTGTTTGAACTGTCACCAGAAAAGCAAGGCCTGGTTTTCACCAAACAGATTATGCTTAAAAAGGAGGTGGCCATTGCTGCTTCTCTCCAGTGCACTTCTCCTTGATACAGACATTCTTTCCTGAAAAAAGCCTTACAGTAGAATTTCTATTAGTATTCTCTGACCATACAAGTGTGGTGGTTTGAGTACGGGAGAGGCACTATTAGGAGGTGTGGCCTTGTTGAGTAAGTGTGACCTTGTTGGAAGAAGTGTGTCACTGTGGCCACGGGCTCTAAGACCCTCATCCTAGATGCCTGGAAGCCAGTCTTCTCCTAAAGGCCTTCAGATGAAGTTGTAGAGCTCTCAGCTCCTCCTGCATCATACCTGCCTGGATGCTGTCAAGGACTACTGGGATAATTGATGCTAGTTAGCTGGAACTAAGAAATTAGCGGTGATTAAGAAAAGATCAGCATCACTGAGGTGAAACCTTCTAGGAAGTGTTTTCTGAGAGCACAAAGATGCTGTGTTCCAAAGACAGCCAAGTCTGTACCTCACGCTGCAGCTGGACTTGGTAATGTGTAAGAGTTATCCAGGTGGTACTGGTTTTGAAGGCATGAAAAAATCATGGAGAGCAGCTGAGGCTTGGTACTGTGAGAGGCCATGGAAGGCCACTGGTGAAGGTGCAGCCTCAGTTACAGTTGATGGCTCAGCACTGAAGGGGTCATGAAAAGAAATTGAGGCTTGGCACCGTAAACAGAGCCTTATGAGGGGCTATTGGTGAAGCCTAGTTGCAATGAGAAACTCCAGCATATTAGACATGCCAGTACCATGGGAAGACCACCAGGAACACCAGCAGCAATGGAATGACATCAACCAGAGAACAGAGTGCTACAGAGTGCAGAGCTGGAGAAGAAACCCAAGCCCTTTGGAGGAGCCCAGAAAATCATGTGTGAATCCCAGACAATGGAATCAGAAGCTGAAATGTTGAAGTTGCCTTGGATACCCTAAAATGTTAGAGATGTCAGAACTGTGGGATACCTACCAAGGAAATCTGCTAACAGGGAGTAGAACCAGCCCAGAAGAATAAAGTTTGATGCTGCTGAATGCCAACAGCAGTGAATAAGGAAAAAAGGAATTGGAGGTCTGGAGAGTGCCTTTACATCAGACATGGAAGCGTAAAGTTTGGAGTTTGCCCAACTGATTTTCTGTATAGCTTTGGTCCAGTATTTTTTACTTTATACAGAATTACAGTTAAGAGACTGCATGAATCTCAGAAGATATTTTGAACGTTGGACTTTTGACATTGCTGAGACTGCTATAGACTATGAGGAATTTTTGAAATTGGATTAAACGTGTTTTGCATTATGCTATGACTAGGTATGGCCCCCACAGATTCATGTGTTTAAACAAGCTTATGGGGGTCAGGGAGTGGAATGTGGTGGGTTGAGAATGTTTGGCCAAGGAGTGGCACTGTTAGGAGGTATGGCCTTGTTGGAATAAGTATGGCTTTGTCAGAGGAAGTGTGTCACTGTGGGTGTGGGCTATAAGACCCTCATCCTAACTGCCTGGAAGCCAGTCTTCTCTAGTGGCCTTCAGATGAAGATGTAGAACTCTCAGCTCCTCCTGCACCATGCCTGCCTGGATGCTGCCATGCTCCTGCCTTGATGATAATAGACTGAACCTCTGAACCTGTAAGCCAGCCCCAATTAAATATTGTCCCTTATAAGAGTTGTCTTGGTCATGGTGTTGGTTGACAGCAGTAAAACCCAAACAAAGACACAAAATAATAATCATATTGCAGGAGAAACAAAGAAAGGAATAATGAACAAATTTGATGAAGCCTTCAATAGATGAGCTCAATAAAACTAGAACTTTTTAAAGTGAACAAAATTGTGTATTTCTATATGCTTAGAGGAAAATAGGGAAATAATAGACTGATATTTTATTTCATAGGTAAATAGTGACAGTATTCTGTTTTAGGTGAATTTTCAGGATTTTTTTCTATCTCTCATTGGAAATAAGCACTATTTTTAGAATATTGAAAAGAATAGGACATCGTGGAGTACTTGGCCCTAAATAGGACATTTGTGTGACACTGTCAAGGTTTGAGAGTCATCCTGAATGAAAGGAAGGAGAAATTGTAAGAGCCAGAGGTGGTGAAAGACTTTAGCCAAACAGGGTCTTCTAGACATGACCAGGCTATTACACAAGTAAACTCAAAGTAGCTGTGCTGCTTATACAAGTCTTGCTCAAATCAAGGCAGACAAAACCTCAGCATGTGGCCAGAGGAAGAATGCCACGAAGTCCCACAGGTGGCTAAAGTGGCACGAAGTCTCACCCCTGGCTGAAGTGTGATTGGCAAGTAGGCTCCTGAGAGTGAGACAGAGGCAGTTACTAAGAGGCTACCCGTGCTCTGGTGGGCAGCCTACAGCCATGCATATGCTGGCATCATTAAATGAACTCTGTGAGTTTTTAAAAGCGTACATGAAGTTAGGAGGACCAAATGCCGGTGTCTACAGGGAAGGAATGGGGGCTGGACTTCTTCCAATATATTACATGTATGTGTGAAATTCTCGAACAAATGGATTATTTAAACCTGTGTACTTCAAATCAGATTTTCGTTTGGGAGCTAGATCTTTGCCTGCTGGACAGAATTCAGCTACCCATGAACTACAGGCCTCACAGACGTACCTTGCTGCATGGAGCACACCAGTATATGAGAGCCAGGAAGGGCAGTCCAATGGCAACGGCAAGGACCACGAGGAACTTCACTGCCATGGTCTGCTGCCGTAAACCAGAGAGATTCTCATACCATATGGATAGGAGCTGTTGCTGGCAGTTTGGATGAGCCACAAACTAGGGATGAGACAGCATACAGAATGGTTTGATTAAAAACAACTCAGCGTGGATTATCCTCTGGAGTTCTGGTGAATCTTTTTGATGCTTTCCCAGGGGAAATGCAGTTAGAATTAAGGAACAAGGCATCTAACAGGTAGCAAGCAAAACAGTTCTAAATCTGTTCTATGTATTCAGATATTCCTGTTGATAACCTCTTCCCTATGACTGGTGGTCTGACTTTTAAAACACAGAAAACATTTGGATTTTTAACATTATAAAAAGATTTGTAAGTGTTTTATACACGTGCTTTTATGCATTTTATATTTTTTTCTTTTCAGCAAGAAAGCAAGAGTAAGATGATCCTAGCTTAAATTTAGTTTATTTATAAAAATTTGCTTTTAATTGGCTGCATGTTCATGTGAGCACCTGTGTATGTATGTGCATAACTTTGTGGGTATTGTGTGTACATGTGTGAATGTGTATGTATATGAATGTATATGTGTATGTAAGTAACTGTGTAGGTTCTGTGTACATGTGTGTTGTGTGAATGTGTATGACTGTGTGTATGTGTGTGTTTGTATGTGTGAGTGTGATTGTGTGTGTGAATGACTATGTGTGAGTATGTGTTGTGTGTGCATGTGTTGTGTGAATGTGTATGTTTTGTGTGTAAGTGACTTGTGTGAGTGTATGTGTGTTTGTGTGTAAATGACCTGAGTGTATGAGTGTGTGTGTGTGTGTGTGTACACATGAGTCCACATGCCTTCAGAAACCAGAAGAGGGAGAGCGTCACACACACCCCCGAAGCTGAAGTTATAGGCAGTTTGTAAACCTTCTGACATGGATGCTAGAAATTGAACTTGGTTATGCTTTAAAAAGAGTGTGTGCTCTTGACTGCCGAGCCATCTCTCCAGCCCCAAATCACTGTTTCAAAACAAATTACACTTTCCCTTCACTGATCTAGAGTGGTGTGTTTCCTACAGGGATCACGTTAATATTTGCATCTGTCAATTCTATCCCACAGCTCCACTGGGAGTCTCTGTTATCATCTTAAATCTTTCAATTAAATTTTTGCTAGAATTCCTTCTTCTCACACATTTCATTTGAATAATGTGTTTTTCTTCATATTTATTTTTTATATAAGACTTTGATGTTAGTCTGTATACAAAAGAAGCAATCATCTAAAATAAAATTTTATAAGGAAAAAAATCAGGTTATGTTTTGAAAAAAAATTCCATCCAGATGAGTCTTAAGGACGGTTCACCCCAAAAATAACGAAAGCAAAGCATTTCCTCAAAGGCAAAGCTTGAGAGAAATCACTGGGAGGAGGAGGGGGCCCTCCCTGCACACTGTGGGGAGGAGGGACCCCTCTCTCTCATACTGTTAGAACTGGAAACTGGATGCATCTTTTTTGGAGGGAAATTTACAAAATATTCTAAAATACAATAAAGATAGTGTATAAAGTAAAATTCTAGCAAATTAATTTCACACCCAAGGATTCTTTGCACATTTAAAACAAGTCGTTTAAAAATGTTTACTATATAAAAATATTCAGTGTCCTAATGACCAGAGAATTAACAATATAGTAAGCTTCATTTCACTGAACTGATTAAATGAACAGAAGAAATGATACAGCAGGCCCAGAGAAACAACGACCTGTGTATTGTTGACTGAAGAGGCTCGGACAAGAAGTTGTGGAAGGAAACAGTAATGGCTAGTTACTCTCTGTGGTTAGCTGGCAGGTTAAGAGGTAGCAGGACTATTTTGAATAATAACTATAAATAGATAGTGCTTTTATTTTATATATAAAAAGAACTATATTTAGTAGCTTGTTAATGGCTGGAGAGATGGTTCTGTGCTTAAGAGCACTTGATGCTCTTTCAGAAGAACAGAGTTTAGTTCCCCAGGATCCAACCCCTTTCTGGTTTCATCCAGCATACACATGTGCATGTGTACTCACACATAATAAGTAAATGAAATAAGTAAAACTAAAAAAGTCTTCATGTCCTAGGAAAGTTTTCAGAGGAGTAGGGTTCTCTGTCTAAAGAAGAACCTAAAAAATATTCTAGAAAGATCCTGGAAGGATTAAAACAGAAAAAGGAATTGAAACTGCTGGTCCAAATTGAAAACTAACAATCACCAGGAAAACTGAAATCTGAAATATTGTGACTTCGTTTCCTTCATACAGACAATGCCTTAGGGTTTTATACAGAGACAGTGTTGTTATTACCTGAGTCAATCAAAATTGCACTGACCGTGATGGTCTACCTCTAAGGACTCCAGGATTTTAATGACTGGCCAGCCTTCTGGGTTCCGTGCCTCACTATATGCTTTCTTGAGACCCCATCTACTGTAACTGTCAGTTAGAAACCCCCTGATCTATCCAGCTGGGCATATCCATGCACACAAACTGAAGCAACAATGCCCGACCTTACTTTTTTAACTTCATATTTAATAGCAAGTTTTAAACGACTGAGATTCGGACGGCCAAGGTCCCCAGGCTGGCGAGTCTCCGCATCCCCATTGAGGATGGCCTCAACTTCCTCCGTATTTCTGCAGAGGTCTAGGAGACCAACAACGAAATCCTTGCACTGCATAGACAGCTTCCTGTAGTCATTCTAGGAAAGAGAAGTATGGTTAAAACGAGAAGAGCTAACTTATATTCCATGGGTGGCAGGAATTTTCAGATAAGAGGAAAAATCAAATTTGAGTTGCAGTACACCTGACTTGTTTTGTTTTGAGACAAGGGTCTCACACTGTATGATACGCTGATATAAAACTTGCTGGTCTCAAATTTACAGCAAGCTTCCACATTCGTTTCCCAAGTGCTGCAGTCAGCATGAGCAGCCATGCCCAGCTTACTTTCACTGTATTTTATTCTAAATATATTTTGATCCTACTTTTCTGTCAGCTCTCTAGGATATTTTACCACCATGAAGAATTTTCTCTAGATTCTAAAATAATGATATCTGCCCAAAGAATTACCAAAGCTATTTTAAAAAGTTTTGCTGTGATAAACTCACCAACTAATGTGGAAGAAACCTCCACAACATGACTTCTATACTTTGCAAAGACTCTGTCCTATGTGGTATAATTTCACCATCAAGGTACAAAATACATACTTAAGAATGCCAAAAGACTTCTAGAAAGGTGACATAAGAAGCAAGCACACACTTGACAATTACCTTCTTTCTTTTTCTCCTTTCTAGCTTTCTTTCTTTCTTTCTTCCTTTCGTTCTTTCTTTCTTTCTTTTTTGTTGTTATTTTTTGAGACTGATCCTCAAACACCTCCTGATCCTCTGCCCTCACCTCTCTGATGCTGGGAATACAGATGTGTTTCACCATTTTTAACTTATCAATTATTTTTATAGAATTATCATTTCTTATACTATGAATCCAGCACAGGATCAAAATATAGGATCTATCTATGGATTCTGAGAACTCAGATTCTCTTTAGAGAAGAAAAAATTTAGGTGTGTGTGTGTGTGTGTGTGTGTGTGTGTGTGTGTGTGTGTGTGGTGGGGGACTTTCAGGTATGCATGCATGCTTACCTGCAGGTATGGAGGGATAGTACCTTCAGATGTGTGGTGGATAGCTGCAGGTTTATATGTGGGTAGTTGCAGGTGTGTGTGTGTGTGTGTGTGTGTGTGTGTGTGTGTGTGTGTGTGTGTAGTACCTGAGGTATATGTGAGTACCTGCAGGCTCAGGGGAGTCCCTGCAGTTGTGGAGGGTACCTTTAATCCCAGCACATGAGAGGCAGAAGCAGAGGGGTGATGAGCTCCAGAACAGTGTGAGCTATACAGTGAGACAGTTTCAAAACCAAACAGTATTTAATGGAGAAACTTTAACTGTGCTATTATATCCTTCCAAGGAACTAATGTGCTGCTGGAAAGAAATCAGGATGAAGGTCATATTTCAGTGAGCATAAACTGCTGCTGTCCTCTGACATTATCTCTTCACATGTTCATTGTGTCTTCCCAATGCTTCCTTCCTGTTTATTTTCTTACCCTGAAATAAGGTTTTCTTTATATCACCAAATGTCAACCAAAATCCTGTCATCAAAACCTGAGGTAGAGCAGGTAGATACAATCCTACTTATTTGCCATATAATCTTGCTGAGGGCAAAGAATGTATCCCAAATCATTCACTCAGTAACTGTTGATATCTGACAGTGATATAAATCTGTTTGACCCCGAATTCATTCATTGCCTTTGAGGGCACCGCACCATGTTGCTAATCTAGAAGACCTAGCAAGACCATTTCTTGCTAAACTAGGAGACTTTAAAGGGGGAATGTACCTGAAGATCAGGATTAAGGCAGAATATTATTCTCCAGATAATGACAAGTGCCCAGTCGTGCTATAGGAACTGATTTCAGTCTGGGACTATCCTGATCTTTAGGAGAACGATTAATAAAGGGCCAACTCATCACAGCTCTGCTGTAATCAATTCAAGAAGAGCAAGAGATGAACAGTCTCTACCCTTTGGGGAATGTAAAACTGAGTTAGATAAGATTTCAACTAAGAATTAGGAAAACACATTCTTTGAGATCCGTCAGATGCCACCAACTGTCCTGTCATTTTCACTAATGGAGGTTTTGGTGATCAGCATTGACTCTTCCAGGTTCTACAGCTGCTGTGAGGCTGAAGGATCAAGAAAGAAAAAGACATGCAAGAGATGTGGAGGGTACCAGACCACCTGAAGCAGACTGTCCTGATAAACCTTTCTGTAGCTGTGAACTGTCGGAGACCTAAAATCTGTTGGAAAGAGACTTCCTCTATCCATTCACTTCACACTTCAGCAGGAAATGCAAAAGAAAATGCCTGCTTATGCACAAGATGGGTATGCATGCAGAATGATGCTGTATTTGTTTGCACATCTGTCTCTCTTCAACAGACTCACGTAGTTCCCCATTTCCAGGCAACTAAAATATAATTACAGAATTTTCACCTCTCCTTTTCCCTACTGCCTCCATTTACCCTTCACATTCTCTCCCAAATTCATGGGGCATTAACCATTGTTGTTACATATATTGAATAAATAAAGGCATAAATACGGCCTGTGAATCACCTCTGTTGGCTGCATGTATTTTTCTAGGAATAACAATTTGTACTGAGTAACTAATGAGGGGCGCATTCCCAGGCCCTCTCTCCATAGTTGTTAAGATGGGACCTACTTTTGGTAAAATGGTCATTTTTCCGTTATTGAATCTGTCAATGAATGAGTGTGAACGGTTTCAATTTTATTGTCCTCCTCGGTTTCTCCCTTCAGATAGTTAAAGTTCTCTTCATAGAAGTCTTTCACCTCCGAGGTTAGGTTTATTCTTAGGTGTGTATTTTGAGATTGTTGTGAATAGGAGAGTGTGCATGGTCTGCTTCTCAGCACGGGTATTCATTGGTGTGTAGAAAAGCTACTGGTTTTTTCGTTTGGGGTTTTTTGTGAGTTAATTTGAGTATGTTTCCAGACAAGTGCCATATCTTACTTCTCTCTTGAGTCTACCCAAGCTGGCATAGTGTGAGGCATACACTCGGCAACCTTGGCTGGTGAATGTAGTGGAGCACGGAAGGACATAAAGCATCACTCTATCTGAATTGCTGCTTGCTGCTTCCCAGGTATGAGGTAGGAAATGGCAGCTCCTTGTCTGGTCTCCTAGTGAGCACTGCTCTGTCATGAAGTCAGAATGAAAATAACTTAAAATAATTCATACATGTCAACAAGAGTACATGTTCTCCTTTCTGATTGGTCAGCCAGGACCTCAGCTCTGTGTCCCTGGTGTATGACTCCATCTTGCAGGTTATATCTTAAGTAAGTGACACCCTTTGTTCCCCTATAAGGTCTGATAATAGGCACAATACCTTAATACTGACAAATACTACTTCCCAATTCAGCCCGGTTTCTTGGAAGATATTTATCTTTCAAGCAGGTAAAGCCAGACGTTTTTAAACATTTTACAGAAAAACATAGCAATGGTTTAAAAATAGGCACAGCAGTAGCTCCTCTGCTAGTCTCTTTCCCCTCTCTGCAGCAGAGGCGTCTGGAGAACCATGTGCATGGCACAGACCTCTAGGGAGACATAACAGAGCTGGAAAAAGCTGCAGGAAAACTCTCTTCAGGACAACAGGGATGCTGATGCTCCTTACGGCACAAAAGAAATGAATGGGGAAGTGGGGGCCTAAAATGAATCATTGTGTTACTACAAGCAACCCACAAGGTAGCAAGGTTCAGAAAAGAGTCAACCGACCAGACTTACAGAAACATATGGCAACACCAATGAACTATGGACACTAGGGGCGTGTATTTGTCAACAAGGCCATCCTGTACTGATCTCTCCCTTTGAAATTTCTCACTCTGGGTTTGAGCTTAGAGTAGAGCCAGGAATATCTGCTCTTCTATAGTATTAAAATAAAAGTTCTGGTCTTCCATTTTTGGTTTTGTGTTTGTGTATTTGTTTGCTTGATTGCTTACTAATTCTTATGTCCACTGCCAAGGCTTAATTCTGTCAAACTTACAATAGTCAAGACCTCGAATTATTCTTGAGATAAGATATTTTATTTGTTTGTAAAATATCGTGTGTTCCTAGTAATAAAGGATCCCCCTTTTAATGATGTTACCATAAACATTAATGGATGCCCTAAATTTCCCACACTTCATCTGTCTGCTGAAAATTAGGCTCGGCGATAGAGATGAGTGTGACTAGTGCTAAAATGCTATCACCTGCCCCTAGGTGTGTTACAGGTGTGATTGCCACATCACATGTATGTCAGTGGGCAGCAGAGAGAAGAGAGGTTGCATGTATGGTCAATGTTATGACCTATGAACACCTGAATGTTTAGTAGCCTAAATGTTCCCTGAAAAAAACAAGCCTGAGACAACCATCAGTCCATCACTGCAAGGCCTGGGGGAACAGACCAGGCCTGAGATGACCCCTGACAGGTGCCATAATGCATGAGCAAAACATAGCACTCCTGAGACCACTCCTGATGACTCCAGACACTCGGAGACCAGGCGCCACTAAGAGGAGAAAGTAAGTAATGGAGAAATGGGAAAACAAGAGAAACAAAAGATGTAGACATAGGGAAGGGAGATGGAACTGGAGACTCAAGGATAGTGAGGAACAGCCTCACGAGAGTCACTGGTGATACCACCTGGGATTCTGGCCTGTGCTGCCACCAGGGGCTATGTCTCAGTCTGTGATGTGGCTTCTGTAGCAGCAGTGGTCTGTTAGCTCCAAAGATCAGGCAGAGGTCCCTAGTCTGGGCTGCTGCCTAGGAACATCTTGATGTCTGAGGGCTGTACAGAACTGGCCTCACCCCTCATCTAGGCATAGTGGGAGAGCTAGCCCTACCTCTTGTCTCCTGAATGGTGGCATCATAGAGGAAAAGCTCTCTTCTCCTTCTTTTTGCTCTCATCATGGGTGGTGGGCAGGAGAGTTGGCCCCAACTGGGTCCTAAAAGCAGGAGAGCAGGCCCTGCACTTCACCTGGGCAGCAGAGAAAAGGTGACCCGAATGGCAGGGACGTGGATGAGTGGGCCTGGGAGTGTAAGGATGGAGGGGATGGCTGGTCCTGCAAGTTGTCTGCTGTAAGGCAGCATAGGCAAAGGAGAGATGCCCTCCCCTGCTCTTGCCTTTTGCCACCTGAGGCAGGTGAGAGAGCTAGCCCTTGGGTCATGAGAGCAGAGAGCTAACTTTGACCCTCACCTACTACAGTACCTGGGAGAGCAGGCCTGAACCTCACCTGGGCATCAGAGTAGAAATGGCCCCAGATGTAAGCTGGCCTTCTGTGACAGCAGGAGAGAAAGTGGGTGAGCCCACCAGCTCAGATACATTTTAGGCCTAGACTCATGGCTTTGAATTGGCCCACCCCAAGATCTACACCACCAATGAGCTGCTGCAGTTCATAAAGGAGAAGGTCACACAGATTCAAAACTAACTTTGTTGTCTGCATGACACCAGGCAACAAAACAAGAGGAGTCCCAGTGATGCTCCAGGATTGACAGAGTAGCAGACGCCAATGCAATCATTCAGTGAACATTTGCAAAACAAAGTGTGGCCAAAAAGGTATACTGTGGGACACACTGTGACACACTACAGCCTCTACAAGATTTCTTTCCTCTGTTGGGTGAGAGGCTGCAGTGTTGGAGGGTGGGTATGAGGGCAAGGGGAGATGAGTGAGACTGGAGGTGTGCATGATGGGAAATTCACAAAGAACCAATAAAAAGGTTTCAAAATGCTAAAGTGTACGTGTGTGGTCAAGTTTAGCAGTAAGAATCAAGATGGTTTTTAATATACGTTGCATCTTCATTATCCATCATTGCCAGAGAAAACATCTTTCTTGACTGAGCTGCCAGCAAGACTGAGGTAAGGAAGGTTAACACCAAGGACCACTGAGTGTAGGACCCTTCCATGGATTTTGCCTTCTGAAATTTCAAATTCCAGTTTTCAAGAATTGTCAGAAAATACTAATTGGATGGAAATTTTCTAGAAATAGGCAGTTTTTAAGTTTTAAATTCTATACACTTCCTGACAGTATGATAAATCCTTTCATTTCTCCAGTTTTATCTCCCCCATGTCCTGTGTTCAAAAATAGTGACACCAAAGACCTAACCAGGAGAGACTGTACCACAGTCTCCAAAGGTGTGCAGTATAGAGACCACATGGAATAGAAAAGATTACATTATCATATACTCGTATGAAACACTGAGTTTGATGAAATGACTTGATTCAGAGCTGCATGTATTTGGTAAAGTGGACAATAATGATAGCTCAGTGGCATATAAAGTGTTTGCAGCACAGACTTGAAGACCTCAGCTCAATCCCAGCTCCAACATAAAAGTCCAAGCCTTTAATTCCAGTGCTAAGGGGGCAGAGGCAGGCAAATCCTGGGAATTCTCTGAACTACCAGTCTAGCCACATACGGGGGCTGCAGATACAGTGAGAGACCCTGTGTCAAAGCCAAGGGCCTATGAGATGGGTCAGCAAGTAAAGATCCTTGTCACCAAACCTTACAAACTATGTTTAGTCCTCAGAATCCACACAATAAAAGGAGAGAATCAACTCTCAAAAATTGGTGTCTGACCTCCAGACACGTGCCATGACACATAGACACACACAAAAAAACTAATGTTGACAGTGACTGAGGAAGACACTCAAAGTCAACCTCTGGGCATCACATGTTCATGAACACATGCATATTCACATACATGCATTTGCATATAAACACACATATACACGACATACATATACACAAATAGTCATGACATGACAGGTCAGAAAAACATGAACACAATCAGACTGGATAACCCATGGAGGAAGCTCTGCAGTGTGAGGATGCTCTTTGGCTTGGAGTCTGAGCTGTTATCCTCTCCACATACAGCAGGGACCACATAGACACATGGATCTGACACCACATCTTTCCCCAGACACTTCTAGTAAGAGTCAGTTTAAAGCTCAGCAGACCTGCTTTATTCATGTATACAAAACTGTTCTGTGGAATCTTTTCTATCACCCTCAGCCTTCCAAAATCCCATTCATTCTTCCACACATAGCTGAAGTGCCACTTCACATGAAAATTGGCTGAAACATAGAGGAATATAATCTTTCTCCTTAACTTCTATAGCATAATGGCCCAAGCTCTATCTAACAGTCCCCCTTTACTTTATGTCATGTTCGTTCACATATGTACTGCCTCTCCAATTGTGCCTTGTTCATCTTTCTGATGCAGTGGCATGTTTTACTGTGTACTATATACAATATAAGGAAGCTGGAAATTAGAGGAAGCCTGTATTCTGACCCCAGCTCTGTCTTCACCAGTTGTTGAATTCAAGTACTACTAAACAATCCTATCCACCAGTCCTTGTGTAGAATAGAAAAGAATACCCACTCATGACTGTGATAAATGCAAACTATCTGACAGAAAGCAGATCATTACAACAATAATTATACTTACTGAAGGAAACATAAAATTGTGGCTGGGAAAATGGTTCAGTCAATAAAGTCCCTGCTGTACAAGAACTAGTACTTTAATTGAGATCCCTGGAACATGTTGTTAAAAAAGAAAAAACTGCACACTGATACATGTCTGTAATTCCAGCACTAGTTTTAGATACTGGATACCTGAAGCTCATTATCCAGACATTTAGCTGTATTAATGAGACCCAGGTTCAGTGAGAGATCCTGTCTCAAACAATAAGGTAGAGACTGATTAAGGAAGATACCCAACGACAGCTGTTGGCTCCATATACACACATATGCACATACATCCATTTGTGTACATTCACATAAACACACACAGCACAAACATATCTCCTCCCCACCTACACATCTCCAAAAAGTCCCAACATGCACAGTAATTAGCACATTATAGAAACACACCTAGGCTTTACTTTCCCTTTTTCTGAGCCTTCCAAACTCCTATCAACTCTTCCACACATAGCTAAAATGACAGCTTCTACAGAACTTTGCTGAAACCTGGTAGGCATTATATATTCCTTGCTCTGATATTTTACAGCACATTGCTTATATATCTACTTAGTACTTGAACTTTGTGAGTGACCTACCTTGAACTCTTTCTCAATGTTGGCAAGTACTGCTAGCTCATTGCTAAGTTCTAAAGCTGTCATGACTGGATCTTCGCTGGACAATGACAGGTATGCTGGACTTGCCAAGCCTTTGTAGGCATTGATCCTGGATCTAGAGTGGCTGAAGGAGTCATGCTTTTGCTTCTGGCTGCATTCTGTACACTTGCAGAAGTAATCATGAGGCCGTTCAATCCGAGCACCCTTTCTCAGGAGGGTATGCACAATTTCATATTCCTGGCAATGGGCAGCCAGGATGATTGGGGTCACATCATGGGAGAACCGTGTCCCATCTTCATCATAAGCATAAAAGTCATCTTGCTGGAGTTCAGACTGGCTGGGGCTTGTTGCTAACCTCTTGCCTTCAGCAAAAGCTGGATGATTGAGGATTGCCTCCACAATCCGTACATAACCTTTACTAATAGCTAAGAGTAAAGCATCCCCAACTCGAGACAGGTTTTCCTTCTTGAGTAACAGCTCTGTAATTTCCAGGTGCTCATTGGCCACTGCCAACTGTAGGGCATTCTGACCCATGTAATCCACACAGTTAACATTGAGGGAGAGACATTCTTCTAGCATCTTCCGCACCACTGGGATGTTGCCATATTCAGCTGCATCTAGAAAGCGTTCTTCCTCAATAGACAGGCTTGTCGAGTGATCATTAAACATGTATGCTGGTCCTCGATTAGCCAACCTTCTTCCCTTCTCACGAAGAACCGTCTGCCGCCGGTGAGTCAGTCTGTTTTCATTACCCCGGCTGCAATAAGACAGAACGACGGTGGAGAAATCATATTAGAAGCATTTTCGTAGGCCAAATGACCTGTCATTCGTCTAATGCAATCCTCAAGCATATTAGATGTAGCCTCAGCATCTTTAGATGTACTAGCTGATAAGATGAAGATTAATTTACTTGTTAATGAATTCCAAGAATTTCTTATTTAAGAAAGATAAGCACATTACAGAGCTTAACATTCCAGTTTTGAGGTAGAGACCCTGAGACGATTACCCTCCTTTTTCTTATGTCATTCACTGAGAGACATTGGTGAGTATTTCTGAACTGGAGATGGTAAAAACTTAGAAAAATGCCATTGGTCACTGTGATGGTTAGTTTTAAATGTCAACTTGCCACAGTATACAATCACCTGGAAAGAGTCGTATTGAAGTATTATCTAGATCTGGTTGACCTGTGTGATGATGGTAGGGGATAGGGTATTTGCTTAGTTGTACATGGACTCAGCTCACTGTGGGCAGCACCAATCCCTGTATTAGAGCTCTGGGTTGCATAAGAGTCAAGAGAGCTTGCAGAGTAATAAGCAAGGAGGTATCATGGGTGCATTTGCTCCTCCTCTCTGGTCTTGTCTGTGGCTGTGCTGTGACCAGCTGTCTCAAGCTCCTGCCTCTGTGAATTCCTTCCAGTGATGGATTGTAACCAGGATTCATTAAGCCAAATAAATTATTTTTTCTAAATTGTTTGTGTCAAGGTATTTGTGATATCTACAGAAATAAAACTAGAATAAAGAACACGAAAGCATTTTTAACTGGCAAACAGAATAGTAAATTTACCCAAGACTTCAGTGTTTAGAGTCATTCCTATGTACATTACTCCAGAAAAATGAGAATGAAAATGTACTATTTATTCCTCTAAATCTTATCATCTAAAAGCAGAAGTCAGCACACAGCCCAATTATCAGCTGCTTTGCTGATATGATGAGCCTATAACATGGCCTTCTAGCCTAGCTGTAGGGAGAAAAATGTGTCAAAAATACAAAAATGACTAGTCAGATGCATGTGCATTTGAAAGCTGGGGCTCCAAGTGAGAATAGATGGAAGCTGTTTTTTTTTTCCAGCAGTGGAATCATTTATGCACTGAGGGAGAACTGTACTTGCTGAGACAATTAAGGCTTGGACTCTGCCAACGTGCAAAATTGCTGAAAACTTGAAGAAGTCATGATCAAGAATCCAGGAAGAAAGGAAAGCATCGTGGTGAGGAGACTGTTGCTGAAAGACCACTGGCCCCCACTGAGGCCTTTAACCTATATAAGAAGAAACTTGAGCAACTTTTGTCCTGATCAAAATCCTATAAGAAGTCTATACTTTATGAATCCAGCGTTTAGTGTCAGAAGGTCTTCTTGAGGTTGGATGGCTCTTGTTCAATTAAAATATTCAAATCTAATAAGATAGTAATAACTATCACCTCCTCGAAACCCAAAGAGGAGTAGGACAGGCCTGTTTAAGGGAGGAGCTTAAATGAAGGAACTAGAGATGACAAATGAGTAGTTTCCTTGTTATAAACGTTCAAGGGCGTAGCCTCTCTAAATCCTGCAACAGACCCTCCAGTATGAAGAGAGTAGCAATTGATACATGTCACAAGCCATCTTTCCTGAATGTAGCCAGGTCTAGAAAACCTAATGCCCTTTCCTTTCTGGGATGTATCTGCTTGCCTGACTGTGTTGTCTGTAGAGTATGCCCACCATCAAAAAGAGCTTAGTGAAACTTCATCAACTCCAAGATTATAGTTCAAGGAGATTGTACAGTGCACTGCCAGTTCACAATGAGCTGTCATCTTCATTCTTCATATCCTACTACAGAGACAGTAGCTCATCCATTTCCACTGACGTCATACTCAGCAGCCAGGAAACGAAAGTCGATAGATGTCCATCAAGTGATGAATAGCTCAAGCATGTTATGGGAGAGGGATCAGGAAAATTGAAGGAGCCAAGGAGCAGGAAGTCTGTTGTGACATTGTGTCTCCTGGACATGTCAGAGAAGCTATATAAAGCTGCCTAAAAAAGCCCTGACAAGTAAGACATCAATAAGCATGCTAACACTGAAATGGAAAAGCTCCTGTGTTCGACCTCAACTCTAGACAAAGAACTACAGCAACCAGAGAATGCTGAGGGCAGGAGAAAAACCATTCCTGTGGGAAAATCCTCTTGTGGTTATCCAGTCATCTGTTGCTTTGAAGGAAAATGTCCCCCATGGGCTCCTGTATTTGCATGATTTGTCCCCAGTTGATAAATTGTTTGGGAAGAATTAGGAGGTGTGGCCATGTGTGCCCTTGTTGGAGGAAGTGCATCACTGGGAGTGAGCTTTTAAAAGCCCATACCAGACACAATCTGCTCCTTCCCTCCCTCCCTCTCTTCCTCTCTCCCTCTGCTTCCCTCCCTCTCTCCCCCACCACTCTTGTCTCTCTGCATGATGCCTGTGGATTAGGATGTAGCTCCCAGCTTCTTCCCAGCACCATGCTATTTGTCTGTTCCTTTGCCTGCCACCATTATCCCACTATAAAGATGATGGACTAAGACTCTGAAACTGTAGGCAAGTCCAGTTAAATGCTTCCCTTTATAAGAGTTGCCTTAGTCATGGTGTCTCTTTACAGAAATAGAAGAGTGACTAGGACAAATGCCATGCGATTAGCCTTGAGATAATATACATACAGGTGACATTACATAAACTGAGAAAGTTGTATTTCTGTATTTAGTAATATATATGCATGTACATATACATATATATGTGTATATGTAATAATAAGTTTCTTTTAAAAAGAAACAGTGAAACTGAAAGAGCAAGGGGCACATGGGAGGGGTTGGAGAGAGAAAGTGTAATTAATGTAATTATATTATTATTTCAAAAAATAAAAAAAATCATTGTGAAAATGTGGTACATTTACATGATGGAATGTTGAGAAAATGAAATTCTGAAGTTCACAGGTAAATGGAAGCAAACGTTTTGTAGATGAGCCATGTCTAAAATGACTTAATCCTATCACCGAGTGTAACCAATGGTGTGGTTGGATGAGGAGCTCAAGGTTGCCAGAAATCCTGAAGTTCAGACTCTGTTGGATTCTAGTTCTGAAACAACTGTTGAAAAAGCATAATGTGCTTTGGATTCAGGGTCACTTCTTTGTCTCTATTCTTTTAAGATTACATGATGAGTTCTCGTAGGGTGCCCTTTCTCCTCGACAACTCTAAGGACATTTCTGCCATAGGTCTTAAATAGTCTTCCTTCCTACTTCATGTTTAACTCCCTGGATATGGAAGTTGGGCTTTTCATAATTGTTCTTTAGTTTTATTACCCTTTTCTCTCATTTCTAATTATTTATCTGTGTGTATCATATTCTGGGAGACTTTTTTCAATTTTATCCTGTGGTAAAACTAATAAGTTTTTTTTCTGCTGCTACACTTTAACTTTCAAGATCTTTTTCAAATGTTTCCTTTATTTTTTTATTATTAAATTTTTCTTTTTATTATAATTTGTTATTAATATACTATGATAAAATAGATTCCTTTTTAGCCATTATATTTTTATAATTATCAATTATCCTTTATTATTATGTTCATTATTATAACTACTACTACTGAGTGTGCATGTGGTGTAATGTGGGTGTCTGCCTGTGTAGAGATCAGGGGACAATTTCAGGAGTGCTTTCTCTCCTTCCACCATGAACTCCAGGAACCTAGCTAGGGCCTTCAGGCTTGTGTGGCCAGGGCCTTTCTGCACTGAGCCATCACATGGCCCAAATATTTCTTCATAATAATTTTTTCAGTATCTTTTTATATCCCATTTGGATATTAAGAATACAGGCTGTACAGATTGTAGCTCTAAGAATTTGCTCTGCAGTTGCTTGCTTCTATATGTTTGCTTTGGTCTCTGTGTGTCACATCAGCTTTCCCACACATAGACCATGATGCTTAGTGGATTAGCTTTCCTGTTCTGTAAAGCAGAAAGTTCTCTTGTGCTTCTAAGAGAGTTCCACCTCTCCCTAGGAGAGCTAGACTGATGTTGATTTAGCAAAGCAGGTTTTCTGAGTAGAACAAGAGTTTCGGGGAGAGGCATTATTTCTAAGTTAACAAGATGGATGAGGGAGAAGACAGGGAGTCACAGAGGTGTGTTATAAGAACAGCCATCCATCATCTTCTCTATGATATTCTTAGCTCTCTTCCCTCCCTGTCATTTTTCTGACTTCTGATAATCTCCTTTGACTTTCACTTCCTGTGTTTTATATATGCCATCTTTTATGATTTCTGTTGTAGACAAGAACATTGAAAAATGAGGAAAGGAAATCTGTCAGCTGAAGGTGAAGGATGGTTTGAAAAAGACAATAACAAACAACAACAACAATAAGGGGAAAGAGACATAAAATAGTACCAAGTATCAAAAGACCAAGAACCAAGCCTCCTTTCATTCATTTTTAAGTAGTTATCTATTTTTACTTATGTGCATATATCTGCATGTTCATATGCCACATGAGAGTGGGTATCCTATGGGCCATAGAGGGAATTGGATCCCCTGGGGTTGGAGTTACAGAAGCTTGTGAATCATCTAACGTGGGGCTGGAACTGAACTAGGATCCTCTGGAAGAGCAGCATGCGCTCTTAAGCACTGGGTCACCTCTTTAGCCCTCACAGTTGCTCTTTGAAACTCATTAAAAATGGAACAAACAGGTATGCTAGCTTGTCTGTTACAGTTACGAACTGGAAAGCACTTAGATTCAGATTGCATTCATTTACGTCCTCATGAATGGGCACTTAGAGCAAGGGCCCCTGGACTTTACCATTTGCTACTTAGCATTCAAATAAAGGACCCCGGCAAAGCCCAGACTATGATGATGACTAACACAAGTGCCTTCCCCTTTTCTAGAGATAGAAAAGAAAGATCTTATCATTAACTTCATTTATAGATCACATTCTAACTTGGCCCCCACAGCTGTATTCGCATACAATACACATTTAAGTTTGTATTGAACTTATATTACCTTAATAGTGACACACTTTTTCTAGAATTTAAAAATAGAAATTTATTATCTTAATATTTCTTTGAGAAAATGTCATGTTCTATTTTGACAAGCTACTAAGCCTGGGACACACCCTCTTTCCATCCTGAAGAAAGACATTCCTGAGGAAAAGAACGCTGTTTTCTAGGGAGAAGCCTCTCTGTCCTCTCCTAACTCTTCTGCCACAAATATATGTGAAATGCAGTGACATTAACTTCAGGCACATTTTCATTTAAAAAAATCTGGCTTTCCATTTTGTCTTTTATGTTGTTTCAATGAAGAAACAGAGACTGGAAGGTTTACTTGTGCATTGTCTACTGCCTGAGAAGAACAATAAATACATGCATGGAGAGATTAGTTGCCATGGCATGAGGTAGTGAGTCGCTGCTCCCAGGCTGGGAGACACACAGGGCTTCTATCCGCCCCTGCTCACTCTAAGCCACAGAGTAAGAAAACAATGGAAATATCTGGTCTTTTGTTTAGTTTTTGGTCATGAGTTGCTTGATTCCTGACTTACAACTGTAAATAGAAAGTAGATAAAGTAACTTTTAAAATAAGAAATGTTTCAGCCCTTATAGGGAATATATGAACTGTTAAGAGACTACATTATCTCTCTGAAAGTGGGTTTTATAAAGCTGTCATAGAGAACTGGATCTTAATAGACAACACTGACCGGAACAAACACCTATTATAAAGAACAACTCCTCAGTCCGTAACACTGGGTCAACAAGAGGTATTTTCACCTCAGGTACAAGGTAATTTTGCAAAATCATCACTTCTGTTTTAAATATGTAATATACACACACAAACACACACACATTTCCTTTCTATTCCGTTATATTTAGCATGGTTAAAAGTTTAATAATCTATTTTTTTTAATCTTTATAGTTTTACAGCTTGCTTCATCACAATATATAAATAACAGTTCTAGGAAATAATTCAAATTAACCACCAATTCACATGACACTCAGCTACCAAGTAGGTCACAGAAAGCAGAATTTTACATACCTCATTTCCCTGATTCTTGTCTCTGGCAAAATAGTGCCTGTTGCCCCAGATAGCGAATGATGGAATCCTCCATCTCACTTGTAAAAGCCAGCAATATGAATTAGCTGCTGAGCAGAATGACTGTGTGCTGGGGGCCAGAGCATGTACAGTAATTTTCTCTACTTCCTGTTCCAAGATGGTGTGCTTTTATCAAATGAAAGTGCTCCTGTACAAAGTAAGCCCCAGGTAAGTGCCTTGCTTAGCTTGCATTTGTTGTTGTTATTTTGTTGGTTTTTTGGTTTTGTTTTGTGTTTTTCTCTGAAATTCTGGTGAATATGAAAACTCAAGCACAAATGTATTTACTAAAGTGAACATTAGAGATCACAACACTAGACTTTCTAGATTCAGCCTTGGAAAATGGAAATAAAAGATATATGATGATCTATATTTTATTACATGTACAATTATTCCCCCAGAAGAATCAGACTTGGTTAATTAGAGACTGTTGATCAATACAAGTAATTAGTTTACAATCATTGTTCAGGATGAATGATAGAAGTCATTTTATTATAATTACATAATACTGTGTCTGTTTTGACCCTGTCTATTTAATTTCTCTCTACATATTCCAGGCCCTCCTCTGGGGTTGAGGAAGCAATAAACATTATCGGGATGTGTCTTGGTCCCTCAGGAGCAGAAACTATTTGACTTTATTCAGCACTGAATTCACACACTGGGGAGAGTGTTCTGTGAGAGCCCGGTACACACCTGCAAATGAGTGATTCCTATCTGTCAAAGTTCACAGCCTTCAAGCTCTGTATTAACCCCACAGCCGACAGTCACAATGTGCAATGCTTCAGCAAAGAAAGACAAAACATACAGCCTAAGCCACAGTGTGGCTTGCTGTGCAAATATAACATTTTGTACTCTTCAGTAAACAACAACCTCAATGGGGAGTAACAGAAGTTGAAAGGTGTGTCTTTAATGCTGCCCATCTAGATTGCTTTACCCTTAAAGATAGAACTAATAGCCTCCCAGGAGCTCTGTTCTTCCTGCCTGATTTGACACTGCACAAAGTCTGTGGTCACCCCTCTTCACAATGCATCACCAGACCCAGCTGAACTCTAGAGAGTTCTGTAGGTAGCATTTTTTATTCTCCTTTCATTCAGTTGGCTTTGGCTTTCCTGTGAACTTATCGCATCTCATCAAACCTAACTTTCCACTTGATCAGTCACACTCCAGCACTGCCTGTCTTCGCAATCCCTGGACAAAATGGAGCTGGAGAGGCTTGTCACTCAGGTAGCAGAAGTGTGGCTGAAAAAAAAAAAAGATCTTGCTCCTGGCACAAACTGTAGATTGCACATTTCGGTTTTAATCATCAATTGTTATCTTGTTTGAATCAGTTAGGCCCCAGATTGCAAGAGGAAAAAGACAAGCAACTCCAGGAAGTTACAGAACTTGGCTTTTATAGAACTACATCTGATATGCATAGCTGCACTGTCTTTTCGGCCTCCAGTTCAAGTTCAGTTAATTACATTGCCATGACTTCTTTCTTCGAAATACTCGTTGGGAGAGTTCTGGGGTCAGGCATTCACTTTTATCTATTTTGATGAGTGTTCTTGAGACTATTAAAACCTTTGTATATAACATAAGCAAAATAGACCCAAACTATGTCAAAGGAAGAAGTTTAAACCCTTTGTTCCTATTATCAACAACTACCTGATCCTATGTATTTTATACAGATCCTGTCCCATTCCACAAGTAATGTCTACACAAGGCAGATGCCAGGACAGGAAATGAGAGTATTCATGCTGGAGAAAGTGAGTTTAATGAAGGGAATGTTAACACAGTATGTGCAATACCCACACCAGGACAGCTAAGGTGCAAATAGAAAGTGATGTAAGAAGATAGTCAGTTATCAGAAGTGTGGGATGAATAGATGGCCTAGAGCTCATTGCTCTTGTTAAGAGCAGGAAACTAGTCCCCTTCCCCCATGGTGGATGGCTAACAACCTGTAACTCTTGCCCTGGGGATCTGACACCCTTTGTGGATTCTGCAGGAAGGTGCACACATGCATGGTGTGCATAGACACGCACACAAGGAGAGAAAGGGGGAGAGAGAGACATAATAAACATTTTTTAAAGTTATCAGAAGTATAGCGAAGTCACTGTAAAAGAAGAACAATTTAGCAGAGGTCTTGCCCTTTGAAAAAATGAGCCAGGGACCAGGACCTCACTTTCCTGTCCTCTGCAGCCCACACTTCTTCCCATGGGCTGTTTCCTGGCCAGTGTCATGAGACAAATGAGCCCAATGATGTAATCTGTGCAGATCAGCAATGGTGGCCTCCAAAGGTTGGACAGAGTGCAAGGATGGACCAAGCCAACAATACCTAGCCCAAGATCCATAGTGAGCTTAACTTTGCCATGGGGAAGTCCTTCAGAAATCATCGTTAGAAACATGTATACAGAGGATGCCAGGGGAACCTTTACTAAGTGGTTAATGGTTCTCACATCTTCAAGTTTTGCCAGAAAGACACTCACATTCAAAATCAGGCAATTCTGTTTTCTTAAAAAAAAATCTGTCTCTAATAAAATTAACCCCTCTGGGTTTTAAGCTCTTGCTAATGCTTTGGGTGAGCAACTCAGATTCTAAAGTTGAGAAAGGGTAAGTCTGGTATCTCAGATTTGTCACAAAATGGTTGTAAAGACCCTACACTGCTGATGCTGTTTCCCAGAAATAAGCATAAATGACGTATCTAGGGACATGTAACATGTAAATGAAGTGTGCTGCCCTTTCCATCAAGGAGTTAAAGAAGAAAAACTGGAGAAGCTCCCTGGCAGGAACTCTACTTCCTTAACTGCCATCACTTCTTAAAGTCAAAATATATGCTGAAGGTTTCAGACTGCTAAAAACTGCATTCAGCTTCTTAGCTGCATTATTTCAAACTAGACAATCTTGCAAGAAAGTGAGCGAAAGCTCTAACCACTCAGAGTGAAATTCAGGATCCCTTTGCTTTCAGAATAAGAACCTAGGAGAACTTCCACATGTGGATGTGCACTGCACACATTGGGGTGCCTGCCTGCCTCACTCAGCATGTCTATGTACCTTTCTCAAGTAATATTTTTTTAACCTTAAAGAAATTCCTTAAACTGTGTGGTCGTTTTCTCAAGATGCCAGAACCATTTCTTACACTTTTAACTTCTACAACCAGGGCTAGATCCAAGAGTCCACCAGGGCTAGATCCAAGAGTCCACTGCTGAAGCTCCCCTTTACAGGAGGTTACATGTATCAGCAAATACAGGTACAAAGAATGAGAATGTTAAATCACGGCAGCACATCAACTTCATTTATTGAATCCAAAATTGCAGAACATCTTTCTTCTTGGATCAGGTATGATTTTAGAATCAATTGCATTGATTCAATCATTCAGCAGTTCAAATGTTTCCTTTCATGTTATGTGGGTGGGCATGTATGTGTCCATGTGTACTATGTGCGTGTTGTGCATGTGCCACAGCACACATGTAGATGTCTGAAGACAACTCTCATAAGTCACTTATTTCCTTCTAGAACTGTATGAGTCCAGGTGTCAAGCTGAGTTGACAATCGTGGTGGCAAGTGCCTTACTCCACAAGACACCTTGTGAGTGTAACTGTTGCACTAGTTGCCAGATGTGTACACCAGAATGTTCAAGTTCCTGTGCTTGGCACATGGGAAATATTGCATGAAGGGATGAGGTAGAAAAGAGAAAGTATAGCAGGAGATCAAATGTGGATGTTCTCATGCTGGGGTGATATACTGTGCGAGCCAGTAGCAGGCAGTTTTGAAACCAGTTTGTGGATCAGGAAAAACCATCCTCAGAACAAATGTTGCTGAAACTATGGAAAAGGGCAAGCTATCAGAGAGGAGGGATCACTAGAAAACAACAACAACAACAAACAACAACAACAACAAAACAAACAGAGGAGCCAGCTCTACGAGTCAGCACACAGAAACTTTACCTTGATTCTGAGAACTCAAGAATTCCCTCCTGCACGAGCAAGACTGGTTACTGGCTCTGTTTAACTGGAGGTCTAGGACCTGGGGCTGGATGTGTAGCGTCAGTTGCCGTTCACTGTTTAGCTCTTAGGACTTAAATTTTAAGGTAGAAATGGGACTGTTTAGGGTACTCTGAAAGCTCAGGATTGTCATTTAGGGATTTGAGTTTCAGAACTCAAGTACTGAGTATCCAGCCCAATAAGTACTGCTCTGAGTCACCTGAATTCTTAAGATTCCAATTCCTAAGCTGAGTATCACCCAAGGGGAGCGCCCTACAACTAAACACAAAGTCTTTGGGATCTGGACTTGGTGTCACTTGGGGGAATCTATTGAACAACAGGAAGAGCATGAAGTCCTGGCCTTGAAGTTTCTGCAGTTCACTGTGTCAGCTGCTAAGCCTCATATTACTTAATGGGATAGGGAGATAGCCCTACACTTAGAGTTATTATTAAATTCATGATTCATAGAATTTAGCTTAATGAACTCTGCTTTGTCTACTGTAGACTGCAAAGCTTCTTAATGAATCAAGACCAGTGTCAGACAAGTAATATGATCAGATATTTTTAAAAGAAGACAAGAAAGAGAGGGAGGAGGAGGAGGATAAAAGAAAAAAAGTGCTGGTGAAATGCAGAGAAAAAGCAACATGTATTGTTGGTGGAGTATGAATAAATGTTAAAAAACATATAGTTACGGTGTGACCAGATAATACCACTCCTCAGTATATCCCCAAAGGAAAAGAAGTATATTAACCAAATACTTCTATCTCCTAACAGTTATAGCAACATTATTTACAATAGTCAATAAATGGGACCAATCTAAGTACCCATCAACTTGAGTACATAAAGAAAATGTGGTACATATACACAATGGAATATTATTCAGTCATAAATATTAAAATCCTGTGATTTATAGAAAAATGGATGAACTTACAGAATACTACATTAATAAAAATAAGCCAGGCACAGGAGGACAATAGACATATGATTTTGGTCATATGTGAATGCTGAAAACTTTTACCTCATACTAGTAGCAAGTATAATGGTGATTGCACGAGGCAGGAAAGGTCACAGGTAGAGGGAAAAGGAAGGGATGGATTAACGGATACAATGCTACAATTGGGATGGAAGAATAGGCTATACAACTAGTTAATAATGATGCAAATTTTATGATCATTAGAAAATGTTCTCACTAAGAAAAACAATAAATTATTGAGGTGAAGCATATGCTAAGCCTCATAGGGTCATTATAAATTGTATAACAAAACCCATTTTCATGTGTGAAATTATTTATATGTCAACTAAAAATTTAATACTATGTCAATTTAGGATAATACTAATATTATGTTCTCCCCTAGGGCTTATGGCCAATTTAACGACATGTTCTTAGCCTTTTAACAGGGCCAAATATGAATCCCAACTCATGGAGTAGGTCAATCAGAAATCGGTCAGTTACCCCCATAATGCTCATGCCAGTATTGTACCCATGAGAGTCTTTATCAGAACCATCATCATGACCAAACTAGCATCTTCAGTGCCTTAGATTTTATTTTTTATCGTCGTAAGTGCATTCCATTATTCAAGCTTTGGTCTTCATTACATATTTTCCATTCTTTTCTTGTGAATCTGTGCTCTGAAACCCTGAACTCTCCTTAGGATTCCAGAGCCAAGACCAACCAAGTGTGAAGCACAAACTCTCTAATGAATCTATAAACAAATAAATAGAAACTAAAAATAAAACTGAATCAAGATCATTTTGGGGGCTTTCAATCTCCAAAAGACGTTTTCAATCTCCAAAAAAATGTTGTGGAAATTCTTTCATTATTCCACGTCAAGAAGCTTTCAAAGATATCATCCAGTGATAAACTAATTTATCTTTAATAGTTACATCGATAATACCCATACTATATAGGCTTCCTGTTCCATCTGAGAGACATAAGATGTATACTATCAAGAAACTGCATTTTCTAGATATCCATATGATTCAGGAGAAAAGGGGGAATGAGGTCAATCCATACTGAAACCATGTTTACTTTAACGCACATGAAATTACTGTCCATCTAAGATTTTACTTATTATCAGAATATGACCTAAATAATCACAAATCAGGTTTTAAATCACAAATCTCAAAGTCAAGTTTATATCTGGCTATGAAAGTGGTCGGAAGACTAAATTTATAGATTTGTATACACTCTTTTGAGACAACTAAGATCTTTCTATAATGCGTGTTTCTGTCTTTTTAATGGGCTAATGTACTAGACATCTAGGGTCCAGTTTTAAGAAGCATTATAAGCAATAAATAAACTCCCAAGGGATTTCAAAACTGATCAGTATTCTATAAAATTGTCCTTATGATATTCTTAGTATCATGATGTAAGACTTAAGGCATTGTGTATAAGTGTATGTCAACATGTTGCATGTGCATTTGTAAGCATGTGTCTAGGGGCTATGTGTAGTGGATTGGCCTAATGCTGCTTGTATTCTAATGCTAATTTGGGGGCCCCAAGGCTGTTTACTCCAAAGATGAGAGAGTCTGTTGGACATACATAAAACACTGAGTGACTCTGCCACAGTTGATTGTGATTGGTAAATAAAGATGCCAACAGCCAATAGGTGGGGAGGAGAGAGAAATGGGTGGGGTTGGGTTTTGATGGGCTTAGAGGAAGGAGAGAAAACAGGAAGAGAACCCAAAATGAGACAGAAGAAGAATGTGCAGGTGAGGAGAAAGGAGAGCCACCACAGGTTAGCAGAGCCATAAAAAAAAAAAAAAATGTGGCCATGTGGGTTGGCCAATTGGAGCTAAGAGCAGCCCAGAAGAAACATAGTAATAACTTGGATTAATGATAGAAAGGTAGATTCTATCAGCATGGAGGGTAGGAAATTGCCCAGTTATTGTGCTGCTTAAGATATATTAAAATATAAAGATTGTGTGTGTGTATTTCATCCAGGAATATAAATGGTCTAAGATGGGTAGAAACCCCACACCATAGTTATTTTTTAAAAATCTTTTACTACAAATCTGTTTGCTAGTGGGGGCTGTGGAGGCTAGATGCTCCACTCAGCTCCGTATCAGCTGTCCTTTTCAATCACTTCTTCACCTGGTTCTTTTGAAACAGATAATCTCATTGATCTGGAAATTTCCTGTTTCTTCTAGTCTGGCTGGTCCGTGAGCCTCTGGGTTCTTTCTCTCTCTAGGCTCTAGATGCCATTTCCACCTTTTGCATGCGTACTGGGGATCTGAACACAGATCTTCATACTTGCTCAGTGTGATGGCTATTCTTGATTGTCAACTTGACTACTTTGGGAACTAACTAAAACCCCAAAATGGAAGAAAAACCTGTGAGGTGTTTTTGTTTAATTTGAAGAACAATGTTCTATTTCTAATCTAGATCTTTTTAGTCAGGAAAAGATATATCTTTAATCTAGATTTTGAGGCAAAAAGAAATATAATCCAGATTGTTTGAGATAGGAAACCCCACCTATAATATGGACCATGCCTTCTACTGGAAGCATATATAAGGACATAAGATTGCTCTTTGCCTGTTTGCCTTTACCTTGCTAGCAAGTCCATCCTTTCGTTTACATTAGAGTCTACTTCTCTGGGATCCCAGCATATACTGAGCACTAGTTGAGACATCTAGCCTTGAGAACTCAGTAGCTACTGGATTCTTGAACTTTCCATTCATAGTCAGCCATTGTTAGATTAGCTTGACCGAAACCTCTAAGTCATTGTAATAAATCCCTTTACATATACATATATACATACATACACACATACACACATGCACATATGAACACATCCACACATGCACACATACACACATACACACATAGCAAGAAACAGAGACATTAGAGACAGAGACAGAGAGAGATTCATTCTATAAGTTCTGTTACTCTGAGAATCCTGACTAGTACACACAGCAAGCCCTTTACTAATTTATCTCCTCTGCTGTCCCAGACACTTTTTATTCTTTCCTTTCATCTCCTCATTCTATGCTCAGACTTTAGCACACATTCCAAATTCTGACAACTAAAAGCACAGATGCTAGAGAAAGCAGACATGGATTTTGGTTCTGGCTTTACCATTTGTTGACTGTCTGGCTTCTTGGAAAACGAGAATAAAAATGTCCCTCTCACAGGAGTGATGGCAGAGCTGTGTGTGTGTGTGTGTGTGTGTGTGTGTGTGTGTGTGTGTGTGTGTGTTAATTTGGAAAATTCCACTTACAGCTGTTGTAGAACACAAATTTAATGAAGACGGCTTCATGAACAAGCAGAGATTAAGATTGCAAACTCGGGTTTGCAGACCATCATATTTCAACAATTTTTTTTCCTTTCTGTGACAGAAATAGGTGAAAGAAACTACAAGTTTTAAAGAAATAATGGATTTCCCATCCCCACCTAAGAATTATATCATTGATCATTACAAGGGGCAAGTGTCTAGCTTTTATATTAAAATCCTCTTCGTTTTATAGTTTTTTAACTACATAAACAAACAGCAAAATGAAGAAATACTGCCACTGTGGCACACCTGGAGAGAGTTTCCTAACATACAGGGAAGCTTGTGACTTGCTGTGTAAAGTCAGCTTCCCTCAGAACCCACACAGGGCTCAGCAGCATATGGTGAGCCAATCCTGGGAGTTGGGAGGCTCTATGGAGCAGCAGCAGCTGTCTTGGAGGCTGGCAAGGCCTGTTTCTCCCATCCACTGCTCTCTACTCTGGTTAAAGCACACCTCAGAGACGCTCACCCTCTTCCAGCAATTGCATGTTGTCTTTAGAACTAAAGGTGCTAACCACAGGTTTCTTTGTTTTATCATATGACCTCTTTTGTCTGTGTTGTTCTAAAGTTTTATATGTTTAACATGTGTGAATGTATGCCACATACGTGTGGGTGCTGTGGAGGTCAGAAATGGGTGTTGGATCCCCTGGAGCTGGAGTTCCAGGAAGTTGGGAGTTATCCTCTATGGGTGCTGGAAACCAAACTTGTATCCTCAGAAGGCCTGGAAAATGCTTTTTCCCAATGAGCAGCCTCTCGAGCCCCTTGCTTGTACTGTTTTTAAGGCCGTTTCTGCAAAACAAAACACTGAATCATGACAAAAGATGCTTTAGTGTGACCAGTCAGCGCTTCTTCCATTTGCAACTTACTTCTACTTAAAGTGAGATTGGCAAGGTGACTCCACCTATGAAGTTCTGACACTTCTCTGAAGTAAAATGGGAAGGAAGGCACACAGGCGAGCCAGCCAAGCCACATCAGTGAGCACAACACAAAGACAAAGCCAGTTGACTACATCTTGCACACAGAAGTCAGAGTTTAGGAAGGTCTGGTGTAAAGCAGTGTCTTTTGGACACAACACTATTGCACTCACGAACACACAGCAGCTGTGTTTGTCTGCATGGGACTCACTCAAGATCAAGGCAGTACAGTGTGGAGCATAGTTAGAGGCTGGGGAATGGGCTCAATGACAGGATGGGGCATGGGCTCACTGGAGTTTTTGAAGGCTGCTGTAAGGGCAGTCACTTCCTGAAGAGGAAATGGCCCCTGTTAGGTACCCATGTTCCAGTAGATGGCCCTAGATCCATGTGTATAATGCCAGTAACGATTGGAGTGTATAAACTGTAGTTGTAAGGGGGACATGAAGAGGTAAAGAACTGGAAGGAATTGGAAACAGAGTTGGAGGTTGGTATAGTCAAAAAGTATGTGTAAAAAATAAATAAACATAATCCTGCTATAATAAAGACAAAAGTTCTAGCTTTCCAGAGAGAAGTTGTTATTATCTTACTCTCTCTATGACAAAACAGCTGTGCTGCTGAGTTTTAAACAGAGCTCTGTCCAAGGCTTCTGTTTCCTCTCTGCACTCAACCTGTCATTCTTTATTAATGGCGCTGGTCCTGGGCTGTCAGTCACTTCAGTACTCACCTGCGCTGGATGCACTTCCAGGTCACTTTGTTACTGACCAAACAAACAAGGGTGTTGGTCCCCTGCCCCACACCACAGACAGAGTTACAGTCATTTGGGAATTGCAAACATGTGTCAGCCTGACTTGGAAGTGGTTTCTTTCAACCTTGTCAAATATCTATCTGTCTTGCATCTTCCTAGAAGGGAAACTTTAACTAGAAGAGCAGATGTTTCACATGAGAAACCTGGGGCGCAAAGCAACTCGTCCAATGTCAAATGGATGCTTGTAGCCCAAAACTGTTGGCTTATTTTGCTTTGGTTTCTAATATCGCAAGCCAATTGTTTTTTAAAGTAAATTCATTTCTTGTCATATTTAGAGGCATTTTCTGAGGCAGAGACAAAATTTGAACATCATATTTTCTCCAGATAATCCTGGAGTTGATATTACCCCCTGTTCTGTTTACACTGCAGCCAAATAAAAACAGAGTTGTTTTAGGTCAGAAGCTGTCAGAGTTCATGCTCCTCAGTCTGTAGCTAAGGCCAAAGTAGTGACTTAAACCACATGAGTGTCTGCTACTGGGGTGTGTGTCTGTGTGTTGTTAGTTGATTGATTCATCTTTCAGTTGTTTTCTTTTGTTTAAAAATTTTATCCACATTTTTTTCATACAATGGTGTTTTAATCACATTTTTTTCCTCCTCTAGCTGAGCTCCATGGTTTTGTTCTCTCTCTTTCCCTCTCCCTGTTCACTTCCCCTCCCCCTTCCTCTCTCTCCCTCCTCTCTTTCCAGAAAGAAAAAAAAAAACAGTCCAATAAGACAAAAAATCAAAACAAAGTGTACACCCCCCCATATTCCAACTGCTCTTGGACATGGCTTGCCCTGGTGTGTGGTTGATATACCCAGCATCACTCCTTTGCAAAAAAAAATTTCCCTTCCTCATCAGATATCAACTTCAAACAGCTTCCCAGCTACAGATAGAAGTTTATCCACTTCCCCTTGTGAACTCAGACGTCTATCAGTCCAGTTGTGTCTGGGAAACACTATTTCCTTTGTTACAGGGCACCAATCCAAATAGATCAGCCCAATATTTCATGCCAGTTTAAAGAAAAAAATGGAAGAAATTATTTTCATTCTTTGGTCTTCTGATTTTGAAGCAACATGTCCTCTCCCTGAGAAAGATACATTCCAAGTGTGTAGAATACACCCGGCACCTAAGGGACCCCAGCTGAGTTAGTTCCACTGAATGGATGAGCACATCCATGCTGTATGACTTGATGCCTAGAAGGAAATATGAGGTTCGGGTTCAATGTAAAAAAATTTCAATGGAGTTCTTCAGAAAGGCAGATGACACTTGTAAATCTCAGTCAGGATGATTAAGGTTGATTAGAAACAAACAAACACAACAACCACCACCAACAACAAAAAAAAAGCAAAGAAAAGCAGAAAACACAAATTACAAATGCCAAAAATGAAGGAGTTAATATCATTACAGAGTCTCTAGATGTTGAAAAGTGTAATAGACTATGGATCACTTTTACCCTACACATTCAATAATGTGTACTAGAAAGAAATTTTAGATAAGACACCCAAAACATCATCTATGAAAATCCAGGGTCTGGGGAAAAATATGTGAATGTAATGTATCTAGTAAAAGACACACAGAAAGACTAAAGAAAAGATTTGAAACCCAAAAATAGGATTTCAATGAAAATGTCGGGGTCTGTGGATGTAGCTCCGTGGGAGAGCTTGTCCACCACCCTCAAAGCCCTGTGTTCAATCTCCAGAACCATAAACAGGAAGAGGGTGAAGAAAAACGCAATAAAAATCAAGAATTCAGTTTAAATGTTTTCAATTTATTATTTGTGTGTGTGCATGATGTGTGTGAGTAGAAATGCATGTAGAGATCAAAGAACAAGTTTGCAGCTCTCTTCCTCCACCCTCTGCAGGTGGCAAGGACACAACTCAGGTCTTTAGACTTGCTTGGCTGACAACGTTGCATGTTCTTCTGCCTTCCACCTCACTGGCCGAAGAATTCAATTTTAAATGAATATATTTAGTAGATCCTTCATGGAAGTATATATGGATAACAAATATCAGCCCTTTAAGAAACAAACTAAAACCCCTATGAGATGCTACTTCAGGTTCATTGTAATGGCCAGAAGTAAGAAGAATAATGGCAGCTTACTTGATGACTGGGTACTTGGGACCTATATCTCACCCCCCATCCCACATCACCCCACCACTACCCTCCTTGCTGCATGGAGTAAGATTCCCAGCTCAGTGGCAACATCTTCTGTCCCCACTGCAAAGTTCAAGCACTCGGGCCTCTGAGCTGCTCAGGTGGCAGGAGTTTGCATACGCTCTAATCTTTTGGTTGTCTATTGTATTTGTCAGAAAGATCCAGAGAAACAGAACCAAGGAGACTTACTGTATAGACATGACCTTTAAGTTAAGTCAGCTGAGAAGGCCCACCATCTGCATACAATAGATCAGAGAGAATGATGGTGTCATTCAAGTCTGAATCGAAAAGCATGAGACCCAAGAAGGAAGAAGATGGGTGTGCAGGGGTGTGTCTCTCGAGGTGCCTTCTTGTTTTGAACTCTCTACAGGAGGAGTAACAATGGCGTGGGCTCACACTGGAGAAGACCCTCTTTCCTTAGTCCACCAGTAAAAATGTTTGTTTGTTTTTCTGGAGACTCACTCACAGATACAAACTGACAGAGGTTACCCTGTGACTCAGTCAAGCTGACACAAAATTAAGCGTCAACTGTCAACAGAGGGGACAGAAACCTATGTCTCTTTCCATTCTTTACTCTTTCACTATGTGAAAAATAAAACACATTTAAAAAGTCACTTGGCTCTTTTTAACTAGACGTTATACCTTTTAAATAATTTAAAGCATTTAAATCATACATGCTTTTTAATTACTTTATAATTCATGTTCTTGTCTAGTTACACTCTTTTCCAGATTTAAGATTACTTTCTTCTTCCTGGAAGTGATTTTATAAGAACCAAATGCCACTCACTTTATGGAGGTTTGTTTGTTTGTTTGTTTGTTTGGACTTTTTTCCCTCTTCTTTGTTCCTTGTGATTTTTTTTTCTTTTTAGGGTGAAGAGAAAAGTCAAGAGGTTGGCAGAGCAATGGGAGGATCTGATAGGGTATTTGATAAAGGATCATATTTGGAAGTTGGCTTGCCCTCAGTCTCTGTATTCCAAAATGGCATCCCTCCCTTGGAGCTTTCTCCATTCTCTGTCCAGCATCATTTCCAAAATGCATTACATAATGGCCTGAGCAGGCGGTAACGTCTTCAACTGCTAGAACTTTCTGTTCTTTTGCCTTTCTTGTAAAACATTGAAAATCAATTGCAGCAAAACTTAAAAGACAAAAAGGAGCCAGCAACATAGATTCCATTAAACATCGGAGTCTAACTTTGTGATGCAAACATCAATGCTCAGTACAGAGTAAAGGAAACGAAGAAAGAAAGAGAGAGAATGAGAGAGAGGGGGAGAGAGAGAGAGGGAGAGGGAGA
>NW_021604596.1:8770608-8845830 GCF_004785775.1 Grammomys surdaster
GAGAGGGAGAGGGAGAGGGAGAGGGAGAGAGATTGATTTATATTTCCCCTTAAGGTAGATAACAGTTCATTTCACAGATGATTATTATTGGATGAAACACAATAGAAAATATTTTCAAGGACTAAACAACTACAGTGGTTTTAAAAATGTATCCAATATCTACCCAAATATTTTGCTGTGCTGACAATGATAACTTAAGGAAAGTTTGTCTGGAAAAGCAGAAAATAACAATGTCTTAAGTCATCTATGACCATAGAAAATAATCAAGAATATATATTGTCATTCTATGAAAAACTTCTACTCCTTCCTGTAACAACTTTGGCAAAGCATTGTCTCTCTGTTATTCCTGTCTGTTGTTTATTGTTTCCATTTCATAACTATAATGGCTGCTGACTTGAGAAGCATTTATCTTAAAGGGAAAGTTTTGTCCTTGGCAAAATGAACATGAGGTTACTCTACCATGTGTGTCTGCTTGGTTAGTCAGTGCTCTTGAGATCTACAGGTGGCTCCTCATTCATTCTTCCATCTCCACAACTGTGTTCCCTTTATTAACTAACGGCACTGTGAGTACCATGATAGACACTCATGAATTCCCCAATACATAGAAAAGACTGGAGCTTCCACCTCTGTTGGGCCCTTTTTATCCACTTAGCAATATTGTAAATAAACCACAACATTATCACAATGCTGCCATTATGCAAGAGCTTCAGTTTCAAGGTGGAGTCTAACAATATCATCCATTTCCCCAAACACTAACCGCCTGCATAATACACATGTATACAGGGTTTCTCATACACTCTCTGTGAAGGGTAACTGGGCCAAGTGTTTGCCATAGATGACATCATTATAAGGTCCCCACCACGCAGCTCTTTTGTCATTATCTTATAAATTTCCTCTGGCATAGTCACATTTTTTTTAAGTAAAATTGTTTTCTTGATGCAAAATGATACACAGCCCAGCTATTCCATTCCTGTCAAACCTGAAAAACTCTAAGTCAGCATACTACAGAAATACTTTCATACCATAATAACCAAGTTATGGTAAAAAATGTAGATGTGCAACTATAGAGGAACTAAAGAAAGTGATTAGATAGAAATATATACTATATATAATAGAAAACTCCTGGTCATAAAGAAGGCCGTAGTTATGCAATTTATATAGAAATTGGTGCAACTGGAGGGTACATTGAGCTAATTAAGCCATTCTCAGACAGAAGAGCACCATGTGTTCTTTCTCATTAGTGCTTCCTAGATTTTTGACACACAAGATTTTATCCATGTGTATATCAAATGAAAATAAAAGTGAAATTGTCCGTAGTAACAAGGAGGATTAGCATGAAAGAGAGATGACAAGTAGGAAAAAGGAGGAATAAGAAGATATGTCCAACATCCAATACATACCGCTAAGACAGTTTTAGAGTGTAAGATCCAGAAGTGCTAGACTATGTTCTGGCCATAGCAGGGCAGTTGCACACAGCAATTCTGACAGTATGCTTAAGGCAAGCTCAAGTTCAGGCCAGGAAAGATCCCAGCATGGAGGTGTGAGGTAGATCTGAAGTCCCTCATTAGCTGAGGAGTTTTGGCAATGGTTAGCTTCTGAGGGAGCAAGATTCAGTTTTCCTTAAGGGTGTAACACCTGGTAGGTAAATCACACTGCAAGATGGCTGCACACCAAGTACATGGGCAGCATAAACAGACTGAATGTCTGTATGTTTGTTTGATTGATTGATTTGAGGATAGGGGAGAGAGAGTGGTTCTGAGAGGAATTGGGAGAAGGGGATGAAAATGTTCATAATATACTGTATGGCACTCTTAGACAATTAATAGAATATTAAGAATAGTATTTCACATGATACATTGCTTCATTCACTTTCCAGTTATTTCTCAGACCCTGTGCCTTAGAAATAAAATGAAGCTGCCACGCCGTTCCCTCTCTCCTAGCAGTCATTGATTTAGGCAGAAATCTTAGAGGATTGTTAAGAGATGAAAATGCTCAAATGCCTAGTGCCAATTATGTTAGTGGATTTATTATAACCGTAAAAAGAACTATACAGCAAAATGAATCCAAGTAAGCATTTTAAAGTGGTGTGGCTTTGAATCTTCAGCCACACCACCCTGAGTGTACTTGGTCTCCACAATGTGATATCATTTTGAACAAGCATGTATGGCCATTAGCATACCACTCCTCTGGGAAAACATCATGGAATTTGGCTTCAATTTTAGCTTTGTGACTTACTATATATACAGTTTTTAAGCTAGTAATTAAAGTTACTCTTGGCTTCAAGTTCCCCAGCTGAGAAAGCATAATGAGATCATTGAAGTTGCAGGTTTGTTTCAATAACTAAAATTAAAAAGTAAAATAGTTCACAGCTAGACATCTCGTCTTTTGAGTCTTCAGGGGGAGGTGATAGAAGGAGTGGAAGGGGGAGGGAAAAGAACAAGAGCGACCCAATTCTGGAGTAGATGGGTAGAATGAGAAACTACAAGGTGTGTATGAAGTAGCCAGGCAGAGGCTTGGTAAAGTAAATGAATACTCCAGAAAGGAGTGCAATATGATCTTACAACTCAAGATAGTTCAGAATGGTTTGATGGGACAGGATACCCTGAAAATGAGTTGAACGAAAAGCTGGGTAAATGGAATTTTATAATTGGATATAATGTTAGACTTTATCCCAGATGATGAATAGGCACTAAAAGCTACAAATTTAATCCATAGTTACAAGGAACAGGAAGCAAAATGACCAATCAGGAGTCATCAGTCAAACGTTGATTTAGTACAGTGGTGGTCTGCATTGGGGCAAAGCAGCAGTGGGAACTGAGAACCTCACCAGGGCTATCTCCAGAACCCACAGATGGAGTATTGGCTACACTGTCACAGTTCAGAGCCCATTGTCCTCCCTACCCACTCTGAATGCTGATCACACAAACTGTACAGTAGAGTACACTTCAGAAAGACAGGAGCCCCAGCTTGTTTGCAGCCTCCACACAGCCTCTGGCACATGGGGAGCATTCAACAGATGTGCAGTGATGAAGAGTAAACATCTGCCTGCCCCTAGGACCTCTTTTGTGCCTGTCCTTTTAACTATTCATGGGGCTGTGTGGACACTTTCAAATACTAGGACAATTCAGCATTAGTCTCACAAAGATGGCTGATTTCATGTGAAATAGCATTAATCATTGAACAGTAACTAAATGTAGGGTCATTTTTTGTCATAAAACTCATGTATAAGATACATTTTTAGATTTTCAAGGAAGATAAATTTCAGTGAATTGAAGTTGTTCTTTTCCCCTTTAAAGTGGAAAAACAGCAAGTAATTTTTAATCAAGCATGTTTGGTGGGGGAGTGTGTATGCAATTCCCAAACTGTATAAATTTCAGAATGTTTTTGGAAGGATTTTTTTAAAAATGTATGTGTGTGTGTGTGTGTGTGTGTGTGTGTGTGTGTGTGTGTGTGAGAGAGAGAGAGAGAGAGAGAGAGAGAGAGAGAGAGAGAGAGAGATTTGTCCAGAGGGGGCAGAAGAGAGCAATGGATCCTCTGGGGCTGGATTTACAGGTGGCTGTGAGCAGCCTGGTGTGCATGTAAGCTTGGAAGCAGACTCGGGTCTTCTTCAAAAACAGTACATTTATTAACATAGTAACTATGGAGCCATCGCTCCATCCCCAAATTCCAGAATATTCTGACTATCAAAAGAATATTTAATTGAGTAGACTGTGTTCTCAAAATGGGGAGACTATGTTATAAAACCACAAGTGATGATCTCAAGTTTCTAGAGCATTACTACTTACTGTGTACATGAACCCTGGACAAATGAAAAGGAGCATAAACTTAAAAGGCACTATGTAGGTGCAAAGCTATGTAGAGTTTTGTACACAGAGCCTGACACTGGAGAAGAGAAGAATGTTACCAGCTTATAAGCAATTTCATTTTTTTTTTTAGTATTTAGAAGGAAAACTAATTTTCATTTCTTATTATCACAGATTTGTTTCACACTGAAATCTATACTTTGCCTGATATGTCAACTGTGGTTTTTCAGTTTTGCAAAGTCCACTTAGATTACAGCTTCCTGGTTTAATAGGCTTTTACTAATTACTCTCAAGTTTGGAAAGCAATATTAGAAGATGAACTCTTCTATTATACATATATATAATATTCTATTAAACTCCATGTCTCTATGACACTTATTTTTTTTCTGAAGCAACAATTTGGCTGTGTTGTCCCATGTCCTTTCTGATGTTACTGAACAAGCAAGTGTCCCTGTGCAATACTGAAAGCAAATACGGATTTTAATATCCCCGTCTTAGTGACAGAGTTCCAATACTAAACAGGGCCATCTATCCCCTACTACTGGTGATACACACTGAAAAATACAATAAAAGGTGATTTTTGTCAATGTGCAAATATCAGTGTTTTATACAAACACAAGTAGTACAAATCAGTCATTCAACTTGACCTCTGGATACAGTCAGAATGATGCCATAAACATGGGACAAATGAGACTGCTATCTGTGTGACAAGGTCACACATACTTTTATGTTTGATTGACAAAAATATATAATATCTGCTTATACTTATGAGGACAGTATTATATTTTGAGTCATGTATAAATTGGACACTGACCAATTTAGGATGGTTAATACATCCATCTCCTTAAATGTTTAGCATATCTGTGGTGTGTGTGTGTGTGTGTGTGTGTGTGTGTATGAAACACTTACACTTGTGCTGGTAATCACATGCATGTGCACAAATGGAGACAGAGCATGATGTCAGTGTCTTAGTTTACCTTCTCCACCATATTGCCTTCAAGCAGTGTCTCTCACTGAATTGGAAGCTCACTGTTTTCGCAAGGCTGGCAAGCTGCAGAGCTCTGGACAACTGGCTTTCTCTAGCCTCTATGCTGAGGTTACAGACACACAAAGAGATGGCTGACCTTTTTGCACAAGTTCTGGAGAGTCAAACTTGGTTCCTCGTTGCTTGCAGAGTAGACACTCTTGCCTTCAGAAGCATCGCCCCAACTCCTTAGAGTTTATTTATGCAACAGATACTCAAAATTCTTTCTTCTATTTTGAGGTATACAATATGTTCACCCTTCTGTGCCACAAAATACCAGAAGTTATTTTTCCAATATAACTATATCATTATCAACTTTCACTAAAAGAATAAAAAGTAGAGTAAACACAGAAACCAGCCATAGATTTGTTCGTAATCATTAAGGAGCATCAGATATGACACAGAATCACCTTGCTGTACTTTGATAGGGCTGACAGGGAGATGGGACTGTTTCCAGGTTTCTTCCTGAGTGTGTGGGAATATACTGTTCGATGTTAGCACGGCCGCTGGGCCAGTGGAAGATAGGGATTCTTGCAGCTCCATTGTAATCCACAGGACCCCACTGCACTATGCACTTTGCTCTTGGCCAATCTGCTGCTACCCAGAGAATGCTACATTTGCTAGCTACACAGGAGATGTAACAATTCTGGCAAGCAGTATGTATGCCTGTGTAGCTATAATTCTTTTCACAGGCATTTTGTTTGGGTTAAAACAGCAATGGTGTACATTTTTTTCATTCACTGATAAATTGCATGGAATGATTTACTTGCCAAAAGAAGTCTCATTAAAAGATGTTTTAAAAATTAAGAAATTACTGCTGCTGTTACGATTTCTTCTCAGTTCTGTTCAATTATTGACAGCATAGATCCTTTCTGAAATGTGAGGGTACAAAATATGTATGTATGTATGTACATTATATACATATGCATGTATATAACATAGGTCAGTATCTAATTCTATGTATAAATACTTTAAATTTACATATTCTTTATTATATTAAAGTACATATAACAGAAAATATAAAGTATCAATTGGAGATCTTGAGAGTCTGACACTGAAATATGTCAACCAAATGTGGACCTCAAAAAGGAAGTACATCAGTAGGTAGTAAATAACATGTGATCATATGGTGAAATATTTAGGTTAAACTTTAATTTTAAAATGTAGATAGTGCCAGGGAGCATTGTCATGTCTGTCATCGTACCAGAGGAAGCAGATTGCCACTAAGCCCTACCCTTGGCACACACTTAACCGTGAAATGCTACTATCATCTTATTGCTGTCCTATCATTAACTCATGTCAATAAATATTCTTTGACTCAAATAGAATTTTCACTAACTGTAAGGTTAAATTTTAAGCTACTGTATATAGTATGTATGTATGTATGTATGTACGTATGTATGTATGTATGTACGTATGTATGTGAATAGGCACACATATTTCATGGCATACATGTGGGGACAGAGAACATCTTGTGGGAGTTGGTTCTCTCTTTGTACCAAGTAGGTACCAAGGGATTGAACTTGGATTTTCCAGCTTGGCCGCAAGTGCTTTTACTTACTGAGCCATCTTGCCTGTCCACAAATTGCAAAGTTCTTATATAAAAGGAATAATTTCTCTTAAAAGACATTATAAATCACATGGCATCTAGAATTATGAAATATTAATGATTCCTGGAAACAATATATTCTGAGAAAGTTTATCTAATGAATACATAGTCACTTTAGTAAGCAGGAGTGTGAGTGATGGGCAGGTTCATTTTCCTTCTTTTAACAGTTAACAGGCTGTACGTCAGTTGAAAGTAAGGACTAACAAGTAACTTTTCTGAAGAGTGCTCAGTACTCTCAGTATTAGACTTTGTTAAAGGTTAGAAAAAGCTCCAGGCTTCACTAAAAGCTTAGGGCAATCAGAATATACTAAGAGAATTCACCGCCTAAAACATACTACTGAGGATAAGCACAGGATAATGCATGTTCAGCATCTGTGGTGCAGAAAGGATGGGGAGACAGAGGAAGCAATGTCTAGTTGAAACACCAGGGAAGCATCCTGATGAGAAAAAGCCTGCCTCAGAGCACTCTCTGAAGGGAGCTGACTGATGCAGGAGTTTCATTAACTGAATTAAGTAGCCTGGGTAAAAGATTGAGTATGCACTGATTGGTCTTTTGTCCATCAACACAGCCCTCTAACACCCGTGATGTTTCAGAACTATTTGTCCTATGTAGGCTCATCCAAATGCAAAGTGAAGGAGTGTGGAATCTTGTGCAGAATAAAGTTTGCTCTGTAGAGCTACAGAGCTTCAGAATGAGGAGAGACTTCAGAAAGCACACACTGCATGCAGTCTAATTGTTTTCTTTTTTGTTATTTGTTTTTGTTTTCTGTTTGGTTTGATACAAAGAAATTATCTTTATTTGTGTATCAAAGATTTTTAAGGTTAACAGTTGATGTCCAGACACAAAAAAATAAGTTTGAAAAACTACAGATAATCACTGTGGATTCAACACGCTAATTATTATTTTCTAAACACGCACTCAATTAAGGACAGTGAGGTATTAGAAGTGGAGGCTCTCTTGCTCACATCACACACAAGAACAAGAATTTAGCAGCTACCCATAAGCCAAAGCATCTCTATGTGATCCATGGGTCCAAGGAGGAGAATGTAAATAAACTCAGTAGGCTCCAAGACAAAAGTGGTTCCCTCACAGGGGAATCTGAGGGCATATTTTGATAAAATAGAGGCAACTTCATTGTGTGGTGATGTAGACCTGCCTCGAATAACTCACCAGTTCCAAAGGAAGCAAATTACAAACACTGGTGTTACGCCTTTTGCTAGAATGAAAGTTGAAACAATATGCATAATTATTAATTAAATATATATAATTATAAATAAATAAAATGAAATAAGTAATAAAATGATCTGGCATTGAAAGGAAACTTAAAAAGAAATATATTACTGAAAGAAATCTAAAATGAGAAGATCAACTTAAAATGGCATAGAGATATTTGGCTACTGCAAAGGCCAGAAATAATTTTAGAATGTCTTTACAGCTATTTATATAAGCTATCTTTATTACTAACAAGTGTGTGTGTGTGTGTGTGTGTAATTGTAAGTGATGAAAAAGAAAATTATTGACAAGATGATAACACCCATTTGTAAAACTTGCCCAAGACTCAGACAAGATGTATCCAGAGGACCCATCATGTTCTTGGGCCAGCAGCAGACATTGAGAATAAAGTTAGTATGGCTGTAGGAAAACTCTTAATACAATTCAGACTATATCAAGATATTTTAAAAATAAGTCTTTTCCTATCCAGAAATAGAGATGGACTTATTCAGATAAAAGAAATTATTAAAAACGAGGTAATGCAATGGGCCACTAGAAACTGGGAAACTCTTAAAATAAAAAGACAAGTGTTCTGTTAGCTCATCTCTCCTATTCCCTTACACCAGGAACTACTGACTTTGGGCTAGCTGTCTATATTTTTTCCTTCCATGTGTCATATAGTTTTGAATGTCACAGTTCCTAGTCTTTTCATGTTATTCTTTCATGTAATAATATGTATTTATATCTCTTCAAGGCATTAACATTTTTAACCATTGAATAAAATAGCATTTTATTAAAAAAAAAAAAAAAAGACAAGTTAGCCAGATTCGTCCTGCCAGTAACATTTACAATGGAGCTTTGGTGGGGAAAAGAGTGATGGTGCAATACAGGGAACAAGACAGACATCACAATGAGGCACTGGGAACAGACACAGGCACAGTCTATGTAAAGCAAGGAAATTATTACAAGCTTTTAGATAAAGAATACAACTTTCAATAAGCACTGCTGAGAAAATTGGTTTTCCTTATTGAAAAAAAAAACAAATTTTTACACCTAATAAACAAAAAACAAAACAAAAACAAAAAACCCCAGGTATAAAAACTCCCTAAATGGGAAAAAACAAACCCACCAAGGTTCTGGAGAACAACATAGAGAAAAAGGTAAAGACTTCATTAACTCTGTCAATACTCTGGCCCCTCTGACTTTCAAATAAATTTAAATAGTTTATAAAGTGGTTTTATAACACCTAAAAGTATCCAAAGCATGAAGATATGAATATCCATAGCAGAATTGACTATAGTCATCTAAATCTAGAAATACCACAAGTAGCTAGCATAATAAAGGGCATAAATCAATTATGGTACTTTTATGCAATGGGAAACTACAGAGTCATGACAAGAAAAGAGCAAATAAAGTTGATGAATCTCAAAATTATCATGTGAGCACATTAAGCAAGGCATGAAAGAGCACAAGTAGCCTGATGCATTTGAAGGAAGTCTAAAATAGAATAAATACAGAGTGGTGAATGATAAGGAAAAAACAAAGAAACTATCCAATGAGAGTTAGGTTGGGAAGAGGCTCATGGGTGTTGCCTGGAATTATATAAACTGTATGTATATATTTTCCCTTTTATTGAAAATATATTTTTCTGTCACCTAACCAGATTATGGTTTACCCTTCCTCTACTCCTCTAAGTTCCCGACCTCCCCTCCTCCAGACCCACTCCTTTTCTGTCTCTCATTAGAAAACACACAGATTTCTAAAAGATTATAATAAAATATAATAAGATAAATTAAAAACTAACACATCGGAATTAGACAAAACAAACCAACAGAAGGAAAAGAGCCCAAGAGAAGGAACAAGAAACATTCCCACATTCAGGAATCCCATAGAAACACTAAACTGAAAGCCATACATATACAGAGGACCTGGTGCAGACCCTGTGCCTCGGTCTCTGTGGGTGCATATGAGTTTTTATCATGTTGATTTAGAGGGTGTTGTTTTTACTTGTTTGCTTTTGCTTTTAATGCCTTCCATCCCCCCTGGCTCTAAATTCTTTCTGTTACTTCTTCTGTAGGGAGGGTTCTCTGAGGCCTGGGGTAGGGAAGAGGGGTTGATGCAGATATCCCATTTTGAGATGAGTGTTCCAAGGTCTCTCACTCTCTGCATAATGTTTGGCTGTGGGTCTCTGTGTTTGTTTCCAACTACTGCAGGAGGAAGCTTGTCTGATGATGGCCGAACAAGGCACTGATCTGTGCCTGTACCAGAATATCATTAGGAGTCATTTTATTGCTATTTTTGTTGGGTTTTTTCTTTGGGTTTTTGTTTGTCTGTTTTTAGAATGGTAGTATTTACTTTTATCCTAGGTCTCTCTCTGAGCTACCTCGTCTCAGGGTTTTGGTCACCCAAGCAGTGTTGAGTATATGTGCCATCTTGTGGAGTAGATCTTAAGTCAAATCAGATTAGTTGGTTACTTCCACAAGCTTTGGCCACCATTGCTATAGCATATCTTGCAGACAGGACACTGTTGTAGATCAAAATGCTTATGGCTGGGTTGATATTTACTCTTCTTTTTTGGTAGCTTTAGCAAGGACACTAGCAGGTAAGGGTGAAGATTCTCTATAAGCACTACTTTGACTTTTCCATGTCCAGTGAAAGGTGTCTTCAGCAATGAAGCTTTGCCATCAGTTGTGGAAAGCAACCTATAGTCTTGACAACAGCCTGGTTTGTTTGGGAATTCCTGTAGGACCCCTTTGGTCAACAACTCAATTTAGATATAACCCAATCCCAATACTGAAAGCTTCATTTGGTCACTGATGTCCAGTTTGGGCTGTCTTCCTCATTATGAATATTTTAGGAAGATTCTACTGTATTAGATTTCCATACGATCCTTCAAATGGTCCTTAATTTTATCTATTTGTCTTCTCAGTCACCCTTTCCTCTTGCAATCTCTACTTGATGCTCCCATTCCAGTGCCTCCAATCCATCCCTAACTACCTATTCTATGTCCCTTTCCTACTGAGATCTGTTTGTCCTGCCTCATGCCTTACTTTATACCTAACCTCTGTGGTTGTTAGCTTGGTTGTTATTGACTTAACAGCTAATATTTTCATGTAAGTGAATACCATATTTATCTTTCTGGGTCTGGGATACCTCACTTAGGATGATTTTTTTCTAGTTACATCCATTTCCCTGTGTATTTCATGATTCCATTTTTTAAAGGCTGAGGAATATTCCATTGTGTAAATATAACATGCTTTCTTTATCCATTCATCTGTTGAGCTTGTTTTCAATTTCTGGTGATTATTACTAGAGTAGCAATAAACATGTTTGAGCAAGTGTCCATATGGTAGGATAAAACATACTTTAAGTACATGCCCAAGAGTAGTACACCTGGATCTTGCAGTAGATTTATTTGCATCTTCCTCAGAAATGCCCATACTGAATTCTACAGAAGGTACAGAAGTCTGCACTCTCATCAGTAATGGAGGAGTGTTCCCCTCACTCCACATCCTTGATGGCATGTGCTGTCACTTCTGTTATTGATCTCAGATAGTCAAATGGGTGTAACATGAAATCTCAAAGTAGTTTTGATTTGCAGTTCCCTGACTGCTAAGGATGTTAAACATTTTTTAGTGTTTCTCATCCATTTTTGTTTCCTCTTTTAAGAATTATATCTGTGCTGCAACTTTTTAATTGGATTATTTGTTTTCTTGATATCTAGTTTTCTGAGTTCTCTATATTTTGGATATTAGCACTCTAACAGATAGTTTATTACTCATGTATGAGTGTGCTGTCTCACAATAAAAATGAGAACAAAAATGTAGATTTAATCATTACTCTAAGGCATTCATTATGTTTAAGTAATTAACATCACTTTTCTTTCAAATGTGTATGATCTAAGCATAGAAAATTAGTCAGCGACTTTCAGTAGAAATTAAATTCTTATCTTCTTTCCTGTGTCTGAGTTCCTCAGTTTAAAGGCACAGCTGACCAGATTAGTAGGAGAAGTTTTCATAAGTGACTCTGCTGATATGAATCCAGGTTAACTAATGTTCTCCATTTATAGGACATACTGACTGGCATTTTACTATGGCTCTCTCAGCTGTGTACACTTATTAATGGGATATAAATATAAAATGAGTGTCAGTGATTCCATGAGTAGCTATTTGTACATTGGCAGTAGGTAAAAAGGAGGAGTCTACAAAGAAAAGTACTATGATTGTTATTATTATTATTATTAATTATTATTGGCAGAGCTGTAAAAGATACAAAAATCAAAATTTGGAAGATTTCTGTACTTTCACTCCTTAGGGACAGATTTTAATTTCTCATTCTACAATTTAACTTCTCATTACACAATCAAAAGATTGAAAATTTTACACAAACAAAATTTGACTCTGTAAATTAAAGATGGTACAATTGAGTATGGTTGGTAGGAGACAAACTAAAAAAATTACAATATGCCAACACACAATCTACATGAGGCTCAAGGAAAATTACTGACATTACATCAAAACATCAATGAGTCTGCCTTATTTTATGATTATTTTATGATTTTAATTATGCTCTAACTTAATATATTAACCTTGAGGCAATCATTTTTCATAAGTCTTTGTTTCAGTCAACACTTTCAGCTTGACTGTTATCTACCAAAGCTAATAGAAGACACCAGCTTCACTGCTATCTATTGATATTAATTTGTAGAAGACATCAGTTTAACTGTTATCTGCTGATGTTCATTGGTAGAAGGTATATGACACATGTTGGAGGAAAATGGCAGGCAGAGTCCAGATAGCAAATCTTTTCAAAACTGTCAAACAGCTCTACTGACTCCATTCTCTTCACTCAAATTCTCTTCAAGTTATTTCATCAGGTAGGCATGTTTATGCCACTGAACATGCTTGATCAATGTTATTATTGACTTTCATACTGAAAATCCAATGTCCAGTTTATTTATTTCTGTTTTTGTTGTTGTCCCAAGATTGATGTCCTGTCTAGTCTATTTTGACTCATGCCTACAAAAACCCATGTAATATTTGGCTCAGAATAATGAGTCCATATTACCAGGTCCTGCTGATTTTTCCATTCTGAGCATATATGGAAATCTAATAAGCATTTGCAATTTAAAAGCCTAATGTGAGACTCAGATTCCAATTCTCCTGTTCTCCCATTGGCTTTCACTCAACCGATGGTCACCACATCGGCTTTGGAGTAGACATGATCTCTTTTTCTTTTACCTACAGCTAATATCTATACAACAAGCTACTTCTATCTGGAATCCAATCATTCAGGAATATGTCTGCTTATAAAACTATAGTTTGTGTTCCCACCACCTCTGTTGTGCGCTCCAGCATTAGGCCCCTACCTGTTCTCCAGTGTCTAGCCTTATCTCCTATTCAAAAGTCTATCTTTCTTAAAGTATAAAGTTAAAGTCAAACTGTAACTTTGCTTTGGTAAATGATAAACTATAATCATCTCCTACTGCAATCAGTTTTTATAAAAATTCCTTTACAAGCTACCTGGAGAAAAATCCAACAGGTATCTTAGAGCTCACTCCTTTGTTTCCTTGTTATTCCTGAAATACACCAAGCCTATACTTGGAAGTATCCTCCTTCTATTGCTTCAGTAGAATGGACCTGGGGAAGATCTACTGGAATTTTTGTTAGCTTGATCTTGTGCAGTTATTATGTGATAAATCCTAGCTCCTTCTCCCAATAAAATAACCCTACCCATTAGCAACTCAAGAGATTCCCTAGGATTCAGTCAGCTCCAGCTGTGTCTAGAGTCCCTACCTATTTTGGTATGAGACAGTGTTGTACCTTTTGTAAGAATGTTTTCAAGAATGGTATAGCAAGCTGTCTTCCAAGACAGAATGTCCCTCTTCTGAGCTGAGGACCTGTCAAGATTCTTGCTTAGGCAGACTTAGGTCAACTGAACACAAAACTTCTCTATCACATACCTCTCTGGAGGAACTGGTAACGTGTCATACTTTTGCACTTCCTTGAGGAAATCAGGGCATGAGAAAGCAATTCAGAATTGAAAACATTTTTGGTGCTGCTGTTGCTATAATAGAAACCTGATTACCTGAGACCAAGAAGTAAATTAGTGTCTTTCCCCAGTGTCTACAAAACTATGACAGGTTATCTTGTAAATATGCAACTGAAAATCCCAGGTCTCTCATCATGATTGACACTACTAACATTCCAGACTTTCTCTATATTCGATCATTATATCTAGGATCCAGAAAGTTATGATTTTTCTTTAACTAAACAAAACTGAAATTAACAAAGTCACATCTAGAAACAAGAAATAAGAGAGAAAAATGGTGGAGAAAGGAAGGCCACATGACCCATGTTTGAATGACAGCATAGGAAGCAGACTTGTGTAACTATCTGGGTGACTTGACTCTCAACATGTCTATCAGCTTCTGTCACAGTGGTTTGTATGTCAAGAGAAAAAAATGTTCTGGGAAAGATTTGTACCATATAATTAAGGCTGCGTCAACACTGAACAGAAACTGAGCCACCAATTTAGAAACCAAGTTCTGCTTGGAGGATTTCTTTTTCTTCTCATTTTTATATTTGTTTATTCATTGCCCAATTTTTTTTTAAAAAAAAAGGAAGCATAAGTTAATCCTTCAGAACAGATTCTAAAAGAAATGAAGTCCTAGCTCTATCAAACTGAATAATTTTATAAAAATTTCTTATGAAGATAGTAGATGTCTGAAACTGTACATCTTGCATAGAACTTGTGCACTGCTCTTTTCTACTAGTGTGGAGAAGAAGTTTTACTCTGGTGGAAAAGCACCTTGTCTAATTCAGGGCTCTGGGAAGGGCTAAGAACAACAAACATGAACATGGCAGGGTATGTTTATGAAGGGCAATGATGAAACTCTTCAAACTTGAGTCAGAGTGGCTTTTCTATTTCAAATGGCAGGTATAAGGTGAAAGTATCAGAACCAAGGAATCATTTTTTTTTAGATACTAGAAAAATGTTTTACTGTCAGTCATATGAAAAGAGGCTCCCTTTAAGTCTAGGTTTATAGAAATTATGGAAGTGGATTCTAATGATAAGCCAAGTCATGGTCATGGGATAAAGCATACCAAGAAGGGAACAGCATCCATCTCCTTCTGTCTTGGCTAAGTCAGGATCATGAACCTAGGTAGCCACAGCTGCTCCAGCCCATAAGGGAGATGACTTACATATGCCCTGGATTCTACCCCTAATACATTTACTTCAAATGTTGGGTTTTGTTTCTTTCACACTCAACTTTGTCTTCCTTCTCCTGCACCTCTGTCACAGCCAATATTCCAATTTAAACTGGATGAACAAAAACAGACAGATGCCACCACAGGCTGGGTACAAACTTTTAACTGCCCACTAAATTTTTTTAACTTGGCCACCCATCAGATCAGGCCCTTTGACATCAATTTAGCCTAAAGCTGTAATACTAGTTCATGTTTGGACCATTATCCTACAGAAAAAAAAATACTTTAGGACCACTTAGACTGTGCTCCTAAGAATTTCTTGTGGCTATCTGAACAAGATTAGGACCATCAATATTTTGCCATGAGTTGGTGAAGAACTACTAGTGGTTAAAGGATGCTGGGGAAGGAGTGTCATTTCTCCAGTGGTGTAGCCACTGATAATTTGCCCATGATCTAGTAAGTAAGCCCCTGTTCATGCTTAGACAAGAAATTCCACTTAAACTCAGGATGCAACACATAACATATGACAGGAAAATAGGAGGTGGGGCTTGTTGAGAGGAAGGGCTCCAAAGGAAGAGGGGGAGTGAGAGAAGAGAATGTGGGGTGAAATTACTAAAATTATTATATAAATATATAAAACTCTGAGACAATAAAATTAAAAATCTAAAGATGTCTCCAGGGTGCCTTTGTGCTCAGCCAGTTCTGCAGACACAACAGCTATGCCACACCACTAAAACGCCCCAGGATCCTGCACCCATCAAAAGGCCTCTGTTCATACCCTTCTAGCTCCACAGTTAGCATCAGAGGAGTCAAACTACTCAGAGATCACTCCCTCCACAAAAATGCATGTAAGACTTATCATGCTTCGATCAGGAAACAGTGGGAGGGAATCGTTTTGTAAGTGCCTGCCTTGTTCTGCCTTGTTGTTGCAAGATCTCATGACTTAGTGGGGCAATGTTAGGAGGGTATTTACATGTACTGAGCACAGAATAAAGAGTTGGAAACGCTGGAGTCTCAGCTGAATTCAGAGGAAAGTGAAGTCTAAACTACATGTGCCCAGTGAAATTGATTCTATAAATAAGCAAAAACTATCAGCATTCCAGGCAGACAGACCAGAGTGTGCAGTGCAATGGATGTGTGAGACAGAGAGCTGCATCCTGTGTGGTTTCAACAGGAAGAGCTCAAAGGGGAAGCTGTCTCTTTCTACTTCTGTCTTTTCATTAACTGGAGAGTTGAAATGAATTGGACCTAAATTTGAAAGTTTTATATTTACATACACTAATTTTTAAAGCATTCATTTGCATAAATGCTGTACTTATTGTCTTAACTGAACACTTGTGGTTATTCCAAAGTAGAGTAACTCTGAAACTGGACTTCCTAAGGGAGGAACAACAACTCATTGTACTTTACTATTTATTTATTTATTTATTTATTTATTTATTACTCGGGCTTGCAGGAATCTGGGCAAAACCCATAAGGACTGGGAATATGGTGGATGGGTTTCCGTGCCAACAGCAATATACAATGGTAACTTCTGCAGTCTCCTCCCAGCTAGCCTGTTTCTGGTAGTGGCTGTCCAAAACCAAGCATTGAGTGAAAGAAAATCAGGACCTTCATATGAAGAGTTGGGGAGGAACAAAAAAAAAAACATGAAAGACAGCAAATCAACAAGTTTCCTTACTAATTAAAGGTAATGAGATATAGGCTCTAAACTCCCAACTGAAATGAATAGCCACTGGACTGACAGAGCTAGAGGCTTCCTCATCAGCCCTGTACCCTGCAGTCTTCTGTCCTCCCGCTAAGCACTCATGCATCACACATTTGACTCCTTCCCTTCCTGCCTTTCCTAAGCTTATCTTCTCTGTTGCTAAGTCTGGGGAGATAGCCATCGTGGACCCACTCCATTTTTCCAGGTTAGATTGGTGTGCCTCTTATCCCAGAGCTCGCAGTGAGGGCTGATGTCTCTGAGCCCACACCCTGTGCTAGGCCACAAGGACATAGCCAGCAAACAAGGGAACTGTAGATTTTGGAGGCATGTCATGTGACTTCTATATCAATAGGTGATTATACAACTAACCCCCTTTTTGGTGAAATAAGCTTTTTTCCCCTATTCTTCAAAGGCAGGATGCTTTAGACTTGGGGTCAGCTGGTCATGGACCATATGGTGCCTCTGTATTATTTCTTCCGTTCAAAAATATCTTCCTTTTCAACTCTGTGACATGGCATCCTATCTTTCACCAAGCTGCACTAGCCCTCTCTGCTATTCCATAGCCTTTAAAGGCTTCCTCTCCGTCCCATAACTTCCTTTTCCTGTCTGGGAAGGGTCCTATGGGCTGTATGTTTGTTCGTGGTCTGAGCTTAGAGAGTAGTTACGTTCACATTTTCTTTTGCACAGTCATCAGTGTGAGTCATGGGCTTTTCCCTATTTTAGAATAAATACCCCTGAGCTTGTGAAACAGCCTAATGACACACAAAGTTATAGATAAACACATTACATCTCTCTGGGAGAAGTTAACATGGGAACATTGTGGAATCAGATGCAAACTTTTAATATAAAACAAACATTAAGAAATATTTGTGCTTACAGCAGGATGTACCAGATCTCTCTGAGAGCAAGTCATTTTTATTCTGCAGTGGGGAACATAAAACATTAAGAATTTTATATAAATAATTTTTCATTTTAAAGTTTTGACATGCTACATCTCAGCGAGTCTCCCTGGGATGGTTTTATATGATGTTATGACCATAGACATTAAGCCTTAATAAGTATGACCTGCTGTGGACACTGCCCGGAAGTTTTTCCAGGGAACTCAAAGAATTGGCAATGTGAAAGGGATATTATCAATGTCATATTTTTAAGATCTCTCTATCCATAAACTTACAAATAACTACATTTTATTCAATATATCTTTTTATCAGTTCATTTTTTTAAGTGATGGCTAGCCACCTTGTGAAAAAGAAAGGACTGTCTGCCCAGCTTCCGAAATAAAAATAAAGCCTGTAGAACACAGGGAACACCATGACTTTGCTTTACTTCAAATCGATGGAATCACAGATTTCATTATTTCAGCCTTTGAGAGAGCAGATGTTATTCAACCTTGAGTTACAGTCTCATGGAAACTGACCATTTGCTCATTCTAGGTCTTTAAAAATTATAGGCTAGGACTTATATCTGGTCTATTGTCCTTTTGAATCATCCAGTATTTGAAAAAATCAGAACATTACCCATATGAAATCTTAATTCTGGCTTCTTTTTTAACAGTGATAGAATTTAGGGACACAAGGCTCTAGTGCTTCATGACAATTATTGATCAAAGCCAAATAGAGATTGTCCTTGTCATGAAGGGTAGCTTCACAGTAAATATGTCCCCTACCCTTCCTATCTTTACATCAAACTTCTTTATTTTTTTATTATTGGTGGATGAATTTGAGTTGGCTAGACTGATTCATTCAACCATCCACCCATGCATCAGGCATATTTTAGAAATCTCTAAAATACTTATGAGCATAGTATTAAGCCCTAGACCTTGCCCTTAGTATCTGAACACCTCAGATTGTCCTTGTACTGCAGTGTCTAAAAATTGCTGGTCAGTCTCCCCAGAGCATTATGGAAGCTCTAAGGAGAAGCAATGTGGAGTTCAGAGAAAGTTGGAGAAAGGATTCTCTGAGGGATGTCCTGATAGAAACAAGGCAAGCATAGCCTATCCCAGGGAAGACTAGAAGAGCTACAGCAGCAGGAGCAGCTGCAATTTGTTGGTAAAAGACAAAGGTTGGAAAAACAAAGAGAACTGATGTTGAAGGCTAAGACAGCAGTCAGTCAGCAGGAGTCAGTAGACTGAGCTTGTTCCCTGGAGCATCTCTGTGACTTGACTGTTGTCCATGCATCAATCCACAGAGAGGAGTGATCTATTCTGTTATATGTCTCAATGCGTGAACATTTTTATTAACCTAATGAATTAGATTTTAAAACCTCTCTAAATGTATTGTATTTACATCTCCCCTTTGACAAATCATGGCTAAGTTTGTTTTGATAATTCCAGAGTACTCTTATAAATGTCAATCATGATACCTTACTGCCAATAAAATATCAATATTCTATGTGAGTTTGGCTGTTATGGGACATTTCTTCCTACAGAATAACCTTCTGTTTGAGTAGCTCATCTTTTACATAAACCTGTTAGACAAATTGACAGCAATGAAAATTACAAATTCCTAAAGGCTGTCTTGGCTCGTTTATTGTTTCTGGTATACTATAGGCTAAACATACAGAACAAACTTCATAAGAAGAGATAAAATAATAGGTAAAATTTTTGATTTAGGCTTTATGAACACTTATAACGTCTATACAAGAAGTCCTTTGCGAATCTTTCATTTATACAAAAAACACACATAGAAATAACACTTTCATTTTAAATTTCCATGCAAACTGAAGTACACTGAAGAAGAGTGATTCTTGTTTCTTAATCCTTTATACTATATCTGATCTGGTCAAAATCTAATGGGGAAAGGTTTTGTTTTCCATGAATATACATGGAATGAGCTAGAATATATACTCTCTTATAAGAAGTCTACCACTTTTAGAAAGTTCAAAGGCAGATTTAAATAGCCTAAAATTTATGACAATAATGCTATATGGAAACAAAAATAGAGATGACATCATCATGTTTAGAATGTACATAATATTTAAATATAAAGATATGAAAATATATATCCACATAATTTTATGCACATAAGCATATATGACTATATATGCTTAATATAGAGAGACATATAAATATATTAAGGGATAATTATGAAAACTTTTTTGAAAAGTAAATTTTTAAGAGTTTATGCAATTCTTACTAGTAAATCACCTAGAATATACTTCAGAAAGGTCAAAGCCGTGTCATAATACAGAAGAATGGACCTGGTTGGTTGTCTAGATGAACAGAAAGAAATGGAGGTAAAGGAGTGTCCTGAGATACTAAAGCCTCAAAGTGACTTTGATCACGCCAGTTTCTAATGTTTGTGTTTTCTTCCTCTAATTCTCCTGAAAATTGATAAAATAAAATCTTATAAAACAAAGAGAAAATGCAAAAAGTAAAATCTGCAGTTGAAATATGCATAGGGTAAGGAGGAGGGAGAGGAGGAAGGGGCAGAAGGAAGAGGAAGAAGAGGAGGAGGGGGAGGAGGAGGAAGAGAAGAAGAAGTAGTAGTGGAGGAAGTCACCCAGCTTAACCAGACTTGTAGGAAACAGAGTGAGCACTATGTACTCAGGGTTTAGTTATTCAAATTCCCACCTTCAGGAGAACCATGATCTCATCTTGAATCCCAGAATTTTCCCACAGCAAACCCCATTGCAAGCCATGCTGTCATTCTTTTCTCTTTATTTTTTTAATTATTGCACCATATGAAAATTCCTGTTTCTGTAAAACTTCCAATTTTAGAATACCATCATAAATTAAAACATAAATGGGAAATGACTTTTGCCCTTGTTCCTGACCCTATTGGAATTTGAGTTTGAAAGAAACTATAAAAATCACCTCATTTACTCAAGAGTACAGAAAGAGCCTTGTAGATATGTACCCTGGCATCAAAGTACTTGAGTTTGAATCCCACCTGGGTTACTTAAATACATGACTTTTGGAGGGTTACTTCATAAGTTTACACATTTTCTCCCTATCCATAACCTAGAGAGAAAGAATAAGCCTACTTCAGAGGGTTGCTGTTGGGTATTAAAGAGTTTGCATGCACAAAATGCTTAAGCTAGGCCCTGGAACACAATGCACCCTTTAGTCATGTTTCCTCTGCCAGTGCTTCAAGAAATTAGTCAATGTGCTGGCCCAATCACATAAAACAATGGACACTGATGAAGATTTAAAAAGCTAGAAGTCGCTTCTCACTTTTATTGTCATATTTCACATCCTCTACCCCACAGAGGGCTGTCATATGGGACAGAGTAGAAGCAGAACTTCCATGACACTGCAGTGGGCACACTTCCGCAGCTGTCAACAGCCATAGATGCAACAGTGAAGACTCACAAGACAGGAGAGAGGGTGGGACTGTAATGAGATAAGCAGCCGTTTGGGAGTTGCGTATAATTCACTCTGGGATGGGTGGCACATGAATCTCATGGAGTTTCAGATTCAGGAGATGTAGGGCATGACCTGGCAAGCAGGGGTTCTAGTGAGTTCCTAAGAGAGGATTGAAGGATGCTACTAAGAAGCCCCACCCAGTGCAATGATCCTTACTTGGAGTGTAGGCTCTTGTGGGGTGAATAAAGTTTGTGTTCTTACAATATCCACGTTTTCCTAACATTTCTTTTCTATTGTTCTTTCAGCCAAATTGCCATACTGGCTCTCCATCCCCACCTCCCATTTCACAGCCTTTCCCCTGTCACCTCCCCAACATTGCTCTAATGTGCTCACAGTTCAAATTAAGACTCCTTTAACCAAAGCAGCAAAGGTTTCTCACCTGTCTTTTCAAAAGATACAATTCCAACAATCTTTAAACAGCAAAATAAACTATTATTGGTCAAATATATTAGGTTTTGATCAAAGCAGACTTAATGGTGGAGACACCCTGCATGAGATCAGCATAATCTCACGCTTTAGCAAATTTCCACACACATCATATCTTCATCTCAAAATGCAGGTGGTGATAAATTCCTCTGAGAAATTCTGAAAGAACTGAGTAAGTTCATACATGAAATAAACTTATGAGAACTATACTAAGCACAGAAGAAATACTAAGTGTTAGCGACCGTTACTTCTATTGTCATTATTATTATAGAGAATCATGTCAAAGAGCACTTGTTGCTCTTGCAGAGAACCAGTATTCAATTCTCACCACCCACATGGTGGCTCACAGAAATCCCTAGCTTCAGTTCCAAAGGATCCAATACCATCCATCTTCTGACTTCTACAGTCATCAGGCATGCATGTGTTACATTCGAGCAAAACACCCATATGCATAAAATAAAACAAAGAAATCTAACCTTAAAAATCATTCTAATTTTTAAATTTTATGTAAGCTTTTTATGAAACTTTAAAGGAAAAAATGTGCTAAATAATAAACTCTGTGTAAAAAAGAAATAAAATGAGCTGAAGAAGAGTGTTGGGTCATTCTGAACTTCTCTTTCCTCCTTTCCTGACTTCCAAGTGGAAATTATGCTGATTTCCCATGAAGTTTCCCATGAGGCTCAAACAAGTTAATGTAAAGAAAGCAAAGGACCAACAATACATCAAAGTCAGTGAGAAAATATAAAGTGCAAGCCACGGAAATTTGCCACAGACTCTAAAAGATGGTATTGCCCTTAAAACTTTCATGTCTTCTCATAGCTACAGCATGCTGGGAATCATATTTCATAATTCCAGGATATATATTTCTCTTATTTTTAAACTACATTTTTAATTTAAAGAAAATTACACCATTTCCCCTTCCCCTTTGCCCATCCAACCCTTCCTTTTCAGGTACTCTCCTTCCCACCCTTCCTGTGTCCCACAGCTCTCAAATTGATGGCTTTTTCTTCGATCATCACTATTACACTCACACACACATACATGTGCAAATATATGAATCCTGCAGGGTCTGTCTTGTTATATATGATTTCAGAGCTTAACATTGCACTAAACAACAAACAAAGGGGCCAGGAGAATGAAATGATAGTATGGCTCGCTGTACAAAAAAATTGCAATCACAAAATTTGCAGGTAAATACATGGATCTAAATAAGCTCACAGTGAGTAAGGTAACAGATGAAATGCTACCTGTTCCTTCATTTGTGATTCTTAGCTCTAAGTCTTCAGGTATGAGTCTACAACATGAAATAATCAACCACAAAGATCAGGAAAATACGAAGGGACTACGGTGGGAGTGGAAGGCTCTCTTGGAAGGAAAGTAGAAAGATACAGGTGATATAAAATGGGAAATGACAAAGTGGGGAGGGGCTCCAAGTGGGGAGGAGAGAGATCAATACAGAAGGAGAAAAGAGGAAACAGGGCAAATAACACTAATGTTTGATAAAGTCTCAAGGAACTGTATTATTTTATATTTAGTAGAAATTATACATAAGATATGCAAATATGTATTTATCTACACACACATATGACAATGGTCCCCAAAAGAACCACAGAAAAAAAAAGTAGCAGGCATGAGAAATCTCCTTTTGAAGTGTTGATCTGGGGAGTGCAAATGGCTCACAACAGTCTAGACTGTTGATAGTTGCCTCCCAGAGGTTGAGGTTACCTAATAGTCTATCCAGACACTTTCTAGACCTAAGAGTCTAGACCCAATTGCTAAAGTCATCTCACACTTAGGATACAGGACTTGGATGATTCTAGAAAAATCTAACTAAGCGCCTCCTTCCTGCAGTCTAGCCAAAATGGTACTAAAAAATACTGTCCACATTGCTAACGGAGGGAAGCAAGTTCTATTCAGCTGCAGCACCTATGAATCATAACAGTGAGCAGCACGACAACAGATGCGTAAAGGTGTAATAAGCAGCACTTGCGTGTCTGTGGTAACCAACAGCTGCCTAAACCATCGTAAGACCCACTCGACAGAAAGAAAGGCCTGGGACTAGAAACCTAGCCAACTTCACAGAGTGAGGTTACAGATCTTAGATAGAATCACTACTCCGCTAGACCAGCAGAATCCCTTACTACATTCTAAACCCTCTCTTTATGCCCACAGATAAGTGTACCCATCACCCGTCACCAAAGAAGTGCCTCTTTACAGCAAATGGAGATCATTACAGACAACTGGACACTGTCAAAGACCAACAGATCATGGGGTGCACAGCCCCATTAAGGACCAACAGATCATGGGGTGTGCAGCCCCAGTGGATACATCTACATCACAACTCCTGCGTCTATTCAGGGAACATTATGGAAGAGGGGCCAGAAAGATCATAAGAACCAGAATACAAAGCAGACTGGTGTGAAAGTCTCTCCCTGAAACGGTTACATAAACAAGACCAGAACAATGCCATTATCAGTAGACATCCTAATGTGCAGAGAAGTTCCATGGGTTCTCACCCCGGGACTGAGAACTACGGGCGACTGATGACTGCTGGGAGAGCTGGCTTCTCCTAGTGATCAGCCCCTGTTTCTCCTATGTTAACAAACCTGAAAGTGCACGTGTCTTATACTATCTTATATCGGTGCTAAAGCTCTGTTGGGTGTCAATCACTGCTGTGACATAGCTTTAATCAGCAGTGCCTGCAGGAACATTAAAGCCTCCACAGGTTCAGTGGGGGATAAAAGTTCAAAAATAAATCCTAGAAATGGTGTGAAATATTCTCTTCACGCATAAGAAATAAATAAATGTGCATTTGTGTGTATGTCAGAGACTGTAGGGAGTCCATAAGGAACAGCAGTGAATTGGGTTCTTTAAGCAGTATTCTGGAAACATATAATTATGAAGTCAGTTTAATTGCATCATGCCAATCAATTGTATAATTTGAATTTTTAAAAAACACCTATAGTGGAAGCTGGAGAAATGGCTCAGGGTTAAGAGTACTTGCTGCTCTTCTGAAGGGCATGAGTTTGGTTCCCAGTACCCTGATCAAGCAGATCACAACAGTCTGCAACTCCAGTTCCCAGAATGTTTAATGCCCTCTGAGGGCTTCACTGACATCTGCACACATCTTCACACATGTACACGCACACACACACACATGCACACATAATAATAGCAACAATAAGTAAATAAATAAATCTTAAAACTGTTTCTACACTCATATTCTGTTTGCCATTTAGGACAGCACAGTATAGAATATAGGGCCTTTGAAGATTCTCAGTTAAAATGGACTCAGGAGAGTCACTTCTTGAATGTGAAGTGTTCATGATCTGGTAAAAAGAAAAATTATTTTATGTATATGCTCTTTTTATGTGTTCCTAAGTTATATATAAGCTATGTCTATATAAACGTAGGTACAAAAGTCATTTCAACAGATATGACATAAAATCTAAACCAGTTTCTTGAGGCTACAAATTACAACAACTTAGAGTTAAAGAGATACAGAGCTCAACTACAGTGCCTGATGAAAATAAGTAACTTAAACAACGATTGAAATAAATTCGTGACTTTTTCATCTTGGAGAAGTGATCAGCTCTGCACGCAAGTGGGAAGTACAGGAGAAGACAGCCTCACTGCATAAGTAAGTGCAGGAATTTTCACCCCACTAGGCCTACACAGATGCCCTGCTGCTCTGCAGTCTGCTCCTTGCAAGTGTCTGCTTTAAGAATGCTAATATTGCAATAACAGGAAGAGTTTTATTTGTAGCAGTTTCACTCCCTGAAAGAATTTTTAAGCCACCCTTGGAAATCAGCTCATTTCCAGTTCGTATGGTAATTCTGGTCATTTAAATGTTCATTTTGTTAGCATGTCCCAGGAAGAGCTTCTCCCTGTTCAGCATGAGGGTTTTGTTTGTATTGATCACATCAGGACAAGATGCTTCCTGCACTCCAATCAAAGCTTCTATAATGGGAACATGAAATTTGTCCTGAATAGGCAATCAATCTTAATTTGACCATCGACTCAATTGAATTTCTGCAGTCCATACCTCTGGGTAAACACTACACAAATGCTTTTTTAAGGTAGACAAATCCATTTTTGGTTTTTTAAGTTTTGTTTTGTCTCATGATTGTTTTAGTTTGTTTTTTGTTTGTTCTGTTTGTTTGAGAGCAAGAGACAAGACATGACGCTGAGTGGGGAGAAACTGGCAGGAGTTAGGAGAAAGAAAAAATATAACTAATATATATATTGAATAAAAATTTAAAAAATAAATTATGCAAATCCTACAGTGAACACTAGTTTCATGTTGTTGTTATGTTTTTAAAGATTCATTTTATTTTACCGTGTACCTTGTGGGTGGAGGTGCCTACAAAGACCAGCAGAGGGCAGAAGATCTCTTGGAGCTTAAGTTCCAGTGATCCTATGCAGAGGCTGGGAATTAAACTCTGGTCCTCTCAGAGGCCATGTGAGCTCTCAGTAGTTGAGCCATAGCTCCAGGACCTCACCCCGTCAATCAAGTCAGCATCTCTAATACGAACTGTGTGCTGGCATGGGAGAACTTTTGTACACATTTTTAAAAAGGTGCACTTTATGTCTATAATCTTTTGTTTTTAGGATTATAATATACTTTATTTCTCCATTCCTGCTTCTCCCTCACAATCCCTCCCATATACACATCCTTGCTCTCTTTCAAATTTATAGCCTCTCTCTTTCATTAATTGTTATTGCGTGCATATATATATATACATAACCTGCTCAGCCTTTGTAATGTTACCTATATGAATGTTTTCAAAGGCTGACTATTTGGTATTGGATAACCAATGGGTGTGCTCTTCCCGGGTGAAGACTATTTCTCCCATGTTTGGTATTCTTTGGGTGCTGTAGTTCTTTGTGTAGGGTTGAGGCCTCGTGACCTTTCCCAGTCCACTATGGCATGTCTATTGTTGTCCTTGTTTAGTGCATGTTTGGGAAGTCATGCTGCTGAGACTTTATGAGTGTAGCTCTTGACATCACTAAGAGAAACAATCTCACAGCAAACTCCTCGACCCTCTTATCCACTGTTCTCTGAACCTTATATGGGAGTGTTTTCTACATGTATCCATTGGAACTGGGTTTCACAATTCTGTAATTTTATTGACTGAGATTTTTTGTAATGGTTTATGTCTGTTGCAAAGAGAAATTTTCTTGAGGAACGTGAGGACTACACTTACCTGTAAGTGTAAGAACAATTAACTAGAGTGTAGTTAGGGATTATGGTGGTTTAGTAAAGTGGAGGCTGCAGCTCCTCCTCTGAGATCCTTGACTGCACTAACAGGTAATCGTCTTTCCCAGGATTAGGCATGATTTGCCTCTGATTGAATTAGATGTCTGTAGATTACCTCCAAGGCAAGCATGACACTATTGCAAGTTAGGATTATATGTCATGCTCTTCACTGTTGTGGTCCATCCATATCATAGCTGGGGAGGACGGTTGGCCTCCTCTCTCCTTTGGAAGCTTGTAATGGCACCTTCTGGTACCCTGAGAGCTAGCCTCTAGAGAGGAGGCGTTCAGGTCAGTTCCAGCTAAAGGGCCTTTGGGCCCTGTGTCTGAAATACATGTGTCTTCAGCATTTGGGACTTATCTTCCACCTGCGGGCAGGCGTGGCAAATAAGGGCAATAGCAACACACACAGCCTGTGCCTCAGAAGAGGGCTTCTCATGCCTGGTTTAGGAGCATTTGTTAGTTGACCTTGGCTCTTGGAGGAAGCATTGCCCCCCCCAGATTAGAAACTTTTCATCAAATTATATGTTTATGTTTATATACAACATCTGTATTCTTTCAAGAGTCGTCATCCGTTTGTGAATCTTTGGTTAAATTTGCAAGTCACCTACAGAACACTTACTGTGGTATACACACCTTCCTCGGTGAGAAAGACTAGCAATATTTCAGTCCTTCATTTCACTGCTGATGGAACTGATGTGGGAACCGGTGGTCCCTTCCTTTATTTCAATTACTTCTCATGCAAGCTGTGACACAGTAGGAACATCCATCAACCTCTTCGCTGTGAGATTCTTTTCTTATCAGGAAAATAAGAGTTTGAAATGCTCACACCTCACAGCTTTTATTCCAGTTTGAATGGTTTAATATCTATGAAGCATAGAAAAGTCCACAAAACCACAGTTAGGCTATAACTTTAGGGAGAGCCTCATCTACAGTTGTTAGGGTGCCCACATGGAGATTAAACTGCACATCTGCTGCATATGTGAACAGGGGCCTCATTCCAGTCCATGTGATGTGTGTTCTTTACTTGATGGCTCAGTTTCTGAGACTAGCCTCAGTGGCAGAGGCCAGATTAGATCATATGCCAATCTGGCAGAGACTTGATGCACCAAGGTGGTGGGATAACCAAGGGAGTTCCACCTTCTCAGAGGAGTAGTGGAAAGGGAATGGGTGAGGGTCTGGGGGGAGGGGGACTGGGAAGGTGGACAGTGCTTGGGATGTTAATTAATTAATTAATTTAAAAGCCCACAATAAGTTTATAAATTCTCCTTACTAAGTGTAACCATATCAGGTCACTAGAGATGAGTAAATAGATTGAGAAGTCATTTAAAGGTCTTGAGTAGCTAGGTTGACTCTGATCAGCAAAGATGGAGAACAATTTAGAAACAGAGAGCCATAGTCAAAGATGCCTAGTGCCATTCAGATTCACGATATCTTTCTCCTGTCTTCTTCTGTATATAATGAGCATGGCACAGGGATCTCGGCTGCCCATGTCAGAGCCAGCATGTGACTCTCCATATTATCTATGGCAAGAGGAAGAAAGCATAAGGGAGGGATGGTGTTGTGCTGAGCCCTTTATATGGGTACAAGTGTGGTGCTATGGGATGCTGAGAGGCTAGAGGACCTTTCTGAATGTGTGTGCCACATGCACTTCTGACAGTGATGCATTGGGTTGGGTTTGCATGAAAACTTGCCAGCTTTGTAACTTCCTGCTCATGCCTAACATCTGTAAATTTCTCCATCATTATTTGTAAAACAAACATTAAAAATAGCCAAGTGGCTGCTTTCAAGATTCAACCACACTTGTACAACTAGAAAAAGACTTACTATAGAGTAGGTATCCCAAAAATGTGAGATATCCCAGACAGATGTAAATATTTTGGATAAGTTGTCTGTGGAAACATATTGCATTATATACAGTTCTTCTTAGTATTTTTTTCTTCTCTTCCTAAAGCCTCAATTAGCTGAAAAGGAAGGCAGATATGTCACAGCCATGTGCTATGGGATAGCTGTAACACTTGTTTGTGTTAAGAACTGTGATTCAGTCAACTCCAGTGGCTTAGAATCCAGAGAAGCATACCAAATTTTAAATGCCAGAGTTTAATTGAAACATGGTGTGAAGATGAAGATGTCTCCTTGCACTGAAACCAGCAGAACACTCCTAAACAAAGAGCAATCACAAATGGTAATTTAACTCATTAGGTCCAATTATAGCTAGCATTTTAATGAAATGGAAAAGGAAAACCAGAAGAGTAGACTCAACAAAATGTCCTTTTTAATGATTTTTGCTCTCTAAAAAACAAATTGCCCTGGGAAGTTACTTCTGACAACTCAGGGAACATAACTGTGTGGAGAAAAATGATGTGCCATTTCCTTAGACGTTAGCAACACTCTAAGTAGAGCCAGTGTTGTGGATGGTCAAATACATCTGAAGATCATTCATCGCACAGTGCTGGTGTTCTAAAGACATGTTTCATGACAGTGTTTCCCAGTGCTTATTGATTACCTCAAACCACAGGACATTTTGAAACAAAACAGGTTTGTCTATCATGCAAAGCCTACTCTATTAGGTCAAGGATGAGACCCTCCCTCCTGCACTGTGAATGGCTAGGGAGGTGCTGATCCCTGAATGAAACAAAGAAAGCAAAACCAACATTGATTTTCACACCTGCTCTTCCCCTGAGATTCAGCTCCAGAAGGTACACTTTTTCCCCATTAAATAATGGTTGATATTCATTGATATTTCTATATATCTCTGCATTTAGAATATTATCAACTATTTTATATCCAAATTGTATTTTTAATTGTTCCATTGAATTTTTTTCTATTAGAATTGTATTTTCAGCCATGTTTAGAATGTATAGTGGTACACACCCATAATTTCACCACTCATCAGGAGGAGTTCAACCTTTACTATACTGCGAGTTTAATGTTAGCCTGGACAACCTAGTGAAACTCTATCTCAAAAATAAAAATGGAATTATATTTTTCATTTTGAATAGATGGTCTATTTGCCTGCTTTAACCAAAGTTCAGGATTTGTCACTAGTATTACTAATGTCATTTACAAGGGCATAACAGATAAGTACAACTCTCACTGAATTAAAAACACTACCTATGCATTTTTGTTTCCTTAATAGAAAATAGAAAAATGGAATTAAAAATCTCTTTAGGGTTTGAAAAGATGAGTGTGCTTGCTCTGAAAATATGAGGTCCAAGTTCTAATCCCCAGAACCCAAGGGGAAAAAGTCCAGGTATGGTTGCTTAAACCTGTAAGGAAGTAGAGACTAATTGATTCCAAAAGCTTACTAGCCAACCAGACTTGCTGAAAGAGATGCAGATAGGTCAGAGAGAGGCCCTGTCTCACTGTAAGAGGCAACAAGGCAAAGAACCATAGAAAAACAGACTCGAAGCCCTGCTCTGTCCTCCACCTGCACAAACAGGAGCACATACCTGCAGTCATGTGCAATCACCATACATATAGCACCCACCCACCCACAAACACACACACATACTTTTACACACATGCACGTGCACATGCACATACATGTACATACACACACACTTGTACTCAACTTTAAAAATTGAATTGGATTATTTTCTTCTATGGGTGTATCCTCACACATACATGCATACACACAGTAAGTCAATAATTTTGATGAAAACTTTGTAAAATGGAACTGCACTCTTTTCTTTTGTAGATGTTCCATCTGCCACTTTTCTCAGCTTCATTCTTTCCTAAGGTTTTTTGGTTTTATATTGTAATATTTTATACACACTAACTTTATACCTTACCCCTGGTTACACTGTTATCCTAAGTTTCTAAGGCCCTAACTCTGATGTTAGCAAGCCAAGATTCTATTACCTCACTCTCTCTTAGTTAACTGTTTCCCTGTGTGCTTGGTCACTGGCTGTAGTGAGTCTATTTTCAGTGACTTGCTCTTGGATGAATCGCCTAAGCAGTCAACATGGATGGGTCTATTTCTTCTTCATGGCTTAGGGTTAATACACTAATAGCCCAAAGCTTGAGGATCTCGGGTTGACATTGCCAGGAGTGGAAATGTCTTCTTCCTGGTTTTTGTCCTGACACTGTGCTCATAGGCATCGTCTTCCTATTCTAACATCTCAGTATTCTGAGAGTCATGGTTCATTTGAGATACATCTCAGTTCTAGCTCTTGCCTCATTTACAGCTCAGACCTTCCCACGTTATATTCTCTCTGGCATCTTTGTTTCTGACACACAGCAATCCCTTATTTTTTAGCAATTTAAATACTGTTCTTGTTTTGTTCCATGGTACTTTTGATCAAATCCAGGGACCTTGGGTGTGTTGACAAGCATCTTACCATGGGGCTATATCTATTCCCAGCCTGTCAAGTTACTAATGCTTTAAAATATTTTAAAATATATTATTACAATGTGCTTGTTGCAATGAGATTTTTTTTTACATTTATTTATTGGGGTACACATATTGCACACCACACATAAGAAAGTCAGAGGGTACTTTTCCAGAGTCAGTTCTCTTCTCCCCAGATCAGACCCCAGGGGTCAAACTTAAGAGGTAGCAAGTGGCCTTAACCACTGAGCCACTGTGATACCATAAGTTTTTCTTGTTCCTTTAAACTAACATTACCCGTTTGCCCATAGCTTTAGTTTTTCTTACCATGTCATTATTCACAGTCTGAACAGTAATAGTAACAATTCAATAGTTTATAACCCAATGACCAATTGAACTAAATAAACTAGTCTCTGTTGCTTTGGAAACATGTTAATGTATGTGTGCATATCTGAGATTCTCCCTCATGTTCAAAGTCATAGACTAGAGACACACTTTTAAATAAAGGAACTCCTGGGGCCTTGGCTGGACTTGATTTGATTTATCACTCAAAATAACTGTGATGATTATGGAATTTGATTCTTAATTGGAAGTTAGAGAGAAAAGAAACTGAGAATCTTTGTTTTAAAAGTACCACCATTAACACATTGACACTTGCACTTTCCAAAGCCTGAGAATGTGCAGTAGGTCTTCTACAAGGTAATTTCCCACAATCCTCAGTAGTCAAGCTCTAAAACTACATGTAAAAACATTCTTTTTAAGGAGAGAAATGTGAAAGAAGATTTCTTAGTGAAAATGGGTGAATTCGTATCACCGGGATGGCCACTAACGCTGCTCTGGAATCTTACAGGAAAATCTCAGTGATTTGAGAAAGTAGCCACCCTATACACGAGGTGCAGCAGTGACTGCTACAACCCCACCAGTACACATCAGGCTGTGAAAACAAAAACAAACAAACAACAAAAAAGTCACCCTTCCCAAGCTTAAAAGCCTCTGTCAGAGGGAACTAATTTTCTTCAGATTTTTCTCCTGCATCTTACATATGGAAGGACTAGTGTTTACTGGTTAAAGTGTTCCAACTATATTTTCATTCAACTGTAAAATCCTAAAACTTTGACAGAGAACACAGTGGGTGAAAATAACCTTGGACTTTTTGGGAAATAATAGATTTTGGGAAAGAAACGCTTTAATTCTGGTGTATGGTTTCCTCTCTACATGGCTCAACAAACAGTGCCTATCATGAAGTGAAGCCCATTACGATATCTTTCTGCATCCTCTTCCTGTCCACATGAAGAGTAGGCTCAAATTCCTACACTAAAGGAGAAAAGTGCTTTTACTCTAGATAGTGTATTTAGAGACCTTCTCTAAATATATAACTATTGAATATATAGTTGTATACAAATTATTATATACAATAGGAATTTAAAGAAATTCGTGATTTAAATAATAAATCATGTTTGAAGACATAGAAAGTGGTCAGAGAACTTGGAATTTTTACTTTATTTAATCCCCCTGCTGATAACAGAATAAGTATTTGAAGCAAAATATTTTCCTAAAGACAAAGAAAAAAGTCAGAATATAGATTGTAGAAATTTTTGGTAATAAGACCATCTAATTCTTAAGAAGGCATATAGTTACTAAATCACTTAATTTAGCCAATAAATATTGTTACTGAATAACATTAGAACTTGGCAGAATTCAATTCAAAGACAAGATCTCCTTCTGCTGCCTAGACTGACCTCAAACTTGAAACCTGCTATGTAGCTAAGACTATGCGTGTGGACCACCTGGCCCAGCTTCACAGTAAATTTGCAAATAGCTAAGTACAGAATGCTAGGATCAATTCATTTTTCTATAATTATTTTTTCTTGCCATGCATCTTCTTGTTTTTAGTGTTATACTGTCAAGAAGCATATCCAATATTACTAGAGACTGTTAAAAATTCAGACTCCCCAGCTACGTCTAAGACCGGAGGAACTGGAGATTTACCAGAGCCACCAGGTGGTCATATGCCTATCAAAGTTTGAGAAGTTTTAAGTCTGTCTGAGGAGACAGAACGTTTTATGGCTGGGAGAGGAATCAGTGGGTAAAACTGCCTACTGCAAAATAGACATGAGGACCCATGTTCAGATCCCCAGCATCCAGTCAGAGCCTAGTCTGCCAGTCTGATGAGCTTCAGGTCAACGGGAGACCCTGTCCCCCAAAAAGTAATGTGGAGCACTGTAGAGGAAGATAATCTACGTCCATCTCTGGCCTCTACACACTAACAAGAAAGAAAGAGAGAGATTTCTAACTGGACAGCAAATATAACATTAACAAAAATGTCCTGAAATTACCTATTGACTGTAGATATGAAATGTAATGACTACTACCTAAGGGGGGGGGGACCCGCTGGACAGTAAGCACAACTTAAGAGGTGAATTTTATGTTGTCTAAATTACATCTTAATTTCCCGGAAATGGAAGGGTAGATGCGTTCGGCATGCACAGCTCAAATGAATGGAACCGCTTCCAACTTTTTTTTTTTCTAATCTCAAGAAAATGTAGATGCCCCATTTCCTGGGGGCTCAGTTCTCACCAGGAAAATAAACCACAGCAAGGTTTTGAATCTCTCAGCCCCATCAGTGCTCTAAAAGCCAATCTATGTCCTGAGGATCTGCCAGGTCCCCTAGGGGTGGGAGTCTGGGGGCGGGGGGGGGGGGGGAATAGAGCCCTCCCTCCGCACTCTAGAAGAGCTAACCAAACTGATGAAGGCTTTCCTAGGACACAGCTTGCGGAGGGCTGTGACAGGCCAGGAAACCTGGGTACTCAGTCAAGCAGAGATGAAGCGAAGGTGTAAAGAGCCGGAAATATTATCTGCCTGCTGCACATGTGGTCACAGCCTGCGGGGCGTGGGGGTGCAAAAGAGGAATGGAGACTTTGTTTCTCCATTCTATTATCTGCTGTCTGTCCTTCCCCAGCACCACTGTCAACAGGCAGTTGTTGTTGTTGTTGTTGTTGTTGTTGTTGTCGTCGTCGTTCATAGTTATTAAGAGGCCACTAGGAAATAGCTGGTCTGTTTTTCTGTTCTGCTACGAGTACCAAGTCGTAAATGGGTCTATTTCCCAGTTTTAATCTCATCTCCAGAGTGAGAGAGAGGTTGCCTATTCTCTCCCTAAGTAATTCTTGCTCATGCCCAGAGGACCATGGTAAAGCTGGAGAGTGCACTATGGTGGGTGTCTGCCCCCAAAGTGTCTTCAAAGACCCTTCCAGTTCTGATCATCTCTCCCACACAAACTGAGTCACTGGAGCAGAAAACTGGAACCTGTTCAGATCGTGCCTGTTGAGTAGAATTCCTTAGGGTGGCAGGGGCTGTAGAAATTGACCAAGCATACCCCCCCCCGTGGTGACAAAGCATCAGGTCCCCTGTGGTGACCTGGCATCCCACCACCTGTAGTGGGGCGGGAACCACGCGGGCTCACTCTGAGGGTGAGCGCAGCCCTCGAGTGCTCACCAGCAGCCAGCCTAGTTTCATGCGCGCGGTCGCAACCCTAGCTTGTCTGGGAGTCTGGAGAGACATCGCTGGACCCACTCCTGCAGCCCATGCTGCCCTCACCCATACTTACAAGCTGGGGTAGTAGCCGTAAGGTGGCAGCGGGAGCTGCTGGTAGCCGTCGTCTCCCAGTTCGTCCATCAGCAAATAGTCCTGGCTCTCGTTGCGCCGCGCGCCTGCTCCAGGGGCAGCCTTCGGAGAGCCGCCCCTCCGGGTCACGAACCCCGAGCTCTGGCTCATGGCACAGCGCCCGGCCGGCCTGCACCCCTGCTTCCGTAGATGGGAACCTGGGGAGAAGGGTCCGCGTCACCTACCGAGCTGGCCCAGAGCAAAGCGATGCCAGGGAGAGGATAATGAGGGAAGAGACGCAGATGCCCGGCTGCCTGGGTTCTGCCAGTGGCTTCCCAGCCCGCCAGAGTGGAAGTCACTACTTAGGGGCTTGGGAGACAGACGCGAAGGGAACCTTGACCTGAGCGCATCCGGACCGCGCAGACAGGCAGCCCCCGGCTCCCAGGCAGAGGGCACAGGCGGGGCCTCAGTGGCAGCCGCCAGGGAAAGCAGCTGAAGAGTTACTATGTCAACCGCGACTCTCCAGCCCTCGCCTCCCGCCTTCTTCCCCCACATCCTCCGTCACGATCCCCACCTTTAAAGGGATCGAAAGGACCGTCCAGAAATCCGCCGAGCCCTGTCTGACAGCCACAACATGCAGAGCCAGAATAAACCTAAACTAGGGGGAGCCAGGCACGCTCTTTATTTGGGCTTGGGAGGGCTAACTGCTCCCAAAGTAGGTTTCTTAAGTAACGCCAAGGGAGGGCTTTCGAGGAAGTTTCTTTTAAGTAACACTCAGAAAACAGGATCCTCTCCTTCTTCCACGCTGCCTTTATTTTCTCGAGATGTTTCTCTCCGGTTCCCAAGCTCCGACGTAATTTGGACTCCACTTTGAAATGAAGAACCGTCTGCGTTCTTACCGCGGAATGTTCCTGGTTCCTAAGAAAACCAACAAGAAAACGGACATTTTCCGATGATGCCTGCTTGCGTTAGGGAAAAATCTTCCCTAGTTCATTTGAATGCCAGAAATTGTGACTCTGCTTGGTGTGTTTTGCTTTGAACGCTTGTTTTAAAAATCTAATTAATTGGCATACATCAGTCAAAATCAAAACCTTCTCAACTAGGACAGATGGGAATTCTCTCAGTGGTTAAAGTGCTAGGGACAAAAGTATGGGGGCATGAGTTGGGGTCTCCAGCATTCACACAACAGGCTTCCATAGTGTAGGATATCTCTGTTATGAGCCTGGCTGGCCAGCTAATCTAGCCAAAACAGCAAGCTCAGGGAACCCTGCCTGAAAAAGTCAGGTGGAGAGCTGACAGAGAAAGAGAACTTAAATTGATCTCTGACTCCACATGGGCACTCAAATGCCCTATCCTGTGCCCATGTGCACATAGAGACAGAGACAGAAGAAGACAGAGACAGACACAGAGAGACATACAGATATAGACAGACAGACAGACAGACAGACAGACACAAACAGTAAATGAGTATTTGTAGTAGTTCAGTTAAGAGAAAATTAATAATCCGTTCAGTATTGATCAATATTTAATGCATACCAACCACCATTTTAGGATTCAGGGGCAAAGAGTTAAAGGACTGTCTGTCCTAACAGTGCTCGCAGGAAAGAGGAACAGTGGGGAAATAATCAGAGTGTACAGCTCTCACCTCTAAACCCTGCACTTGGAAGTCTGAGTCAGAAGATTGTGGAGAGTTCAAGTCTAACCTTGACTACACATTAGTTCCAAGCCAGCCTGGCCTACAGAGTCATAATCTGCCTCAAAAGGAAAAAAAAAGGAAAAAACACATATAAATTAAAAAGCAAATAAAATTCACAGAAATAGATACATGAATCAGGTTGATGTGGTGGTCCCAAGAAGACTACAAGATGGCTGAGAAGCTGCTAATTGATTTAAGACACACACACACACCATCACACACACCATCACACACACACACACCACCATACACACACACACACACACACACACACACACACACACACACCATCACACACTTCGAGGAGTCAATCATGGAAACAGCAGACATCAATCGAACCTGGGTGAAAGAACAACTTCTGCTTCCCAGAAACAAGTAGACAATAAAATGGTTGTTGGAGTCACAGCAATGACAACTACCTTCAAAGGCAGAAGGGAGACAGAAGAGGTTACAAATCAATAAAATATTACCTTTGGCAAACACTAAGGGGAACTGGAGAAAAGGAGCAGAAGCCAGGGACCTAGCTTTGTCTTTGGTGAATGTCCTTTGGATATGAAACATCATTCCTAGAAGGCTAAGTGATAGTCTTGGTACCTGAAGTCGAAGAGATGACTCAGTGGTTAAGGGCTGTTGTTCTGTAGGACCAGAGTTTAGTTCCCAGCACCCACATTAGGCTGCTCACAACTGCCTCTAACTCTAGTTCCAGGAGATCCAATGCCTTCTTCTGGCTTCTGTGGGGGCTGCACTGACATGCATACAACACACAAACACACACACACACACACACACACACACACACACGTTTTTTCAAGGCTTGATACTCAATGCAGTATTCAGAGATAAACTTTGGGGTACGACTGGGTCATGAGACCCTGAACTCCTGTGTGTGTGACACATCAAGGCCTTGTAAGGTTACTGGTAGGTGTTGAAAGCTTGCAGGTGGCATGGAGGAGGAAAAGATGCATGGCAGGTATGCTCTGGAGGGTATGTCTTGCCCTTCGATCCTTTCTCTCTCCTCCCTGCTCTTTCTTCTTCATGGCCACCATGAAGTAAGCAGCTTCTTCTTCACTACAGACTGAGAATCGTGGAGCCTGTAGTAAGCACAGCCTGAAAGATCTGAGATGGGAACCAAAGTGAATCTGTTCTCCAGAGTTGTTTCTCTCTGGTATTGTGTCACAGTGTTAGGAAGCTGTAACACATCACAGAGATATAATGAGCAGACCTATGGATGGGCTATTAAAGACATAAAGCATTCTTTGGACAAAAGAAAAAAATCATACTTACCCTGGAAAACTAACCCACGGTTGGTTGTTTCTAAGAGCTTCCTTTTAAGCTATCAATATATGGAAGCATGGTTTAAAATTCTGACTACTCCATGGCAATTAAATCCAGCAAAAAGATTCTGCTTGAAATCTGTTGGTTTGTGGTGGTTCTGGCTTGTTCTGTTGCTGTAATAAACACCATGACTTGGAGCGAGAGGGAGAATGTCTAGCTTACTTCTACATCAGTGCATCACTGAGGGAAGTAGGCAGGGACTTGAAGGCAGGGACTCAAGCAGTCTGTGGAGAAATGCTGCTTAGCGCTTGATCCTCATGGCTTGCTCAGCTTGCTTTCTCATACAGCCCAGGATCACCTGCCTATCCACAGTAGACCGGGTCCTCCCACACTGACCATTACTTAAAAATGCCCCCACAGACATGCCCACAGGCCAATGTGATGGCAGTAATTGTTCACCAGAGCAAACGACACTATGTCAAGTTGACTAAAACAAAGTAACACAGTGATCGCGCCAACTATAAATACCCAACAGCTTGAAGACTTAAATTAATCAAATAATAAATGTTTCATTTAAGCAATGCCTGGGTAACCTCTTTGGGAACACCAAGTATGGGAGGCAATGGAGCTGGTGATGTAACCTTCAACCATTTTCTAGTCAACTCAAATTCTGTAGGTGGAAGCAGGGTTAGAGAAATCCACGTTGGTGGTGAAAGTGTTAGGCTTTCACCTTAGAAGAGCTCCCAGGGAGTCTGTCACTTGTTGTGTTGTGGCAGAGAGTTGAGCTGTTTGTGCCTTTTCTCAACACTGTTTTTCATTCGCACATAACAACCTTCACACTGAACAAAGTTATTAAATTTATACGGTGACATCAATTTATCATTTGGTAGAACAAGATACCTTTTTTTTTTCTTATTTGAAATACAGTCATCACTAGAGCAATGCAAGGGCATTTCTGTGGTAGGCAGACAGGGTCTATACATGAGTCAAGGATTCTGAGAGGCTTATATGAGGAAATAAAAGATTATACGATGTCTAAGTATGAAATGTCTCTACGGGCTTATATATTGGTATATATTGTGGTCACGATTGGATCCTAGGGTCCCTGACTTACTCAGTAGATTAATTCCTCAATGAACTCAACTGTAATGGCATTATTGGGAATAAATGAAGCATCAGAGAAGGACCTTGGTTGGTGGTAGGTAACGAAGTGTCTTTGGGGAGCTGTGTAGTCTCCAATCGCTTTCCCATCTGCCTGCTCTTTTGGTTTGCCACGAGACAAGCAGCCGCTGTGCATGCTTTCACTGTGCTTTCAGGACCCTGATGCTCTGCCTCACCACAGGCATGGAAACGACAGCCTTGACATGTAGAATGCCTCCAATAGCACTGTGGGCTGAAATAAAGCTTTTTTTTCTTCCCCTTTTCTTGTTTATTTCATCCCAGCAACACAAAGTGTGGCTGACACAGATAGGAAGTATGAGAGCTTGAATTTGTGTTTTTTTTGGAGGGGGATGGGGGAGTGTGGGGGTGTGGGATGATCTTAGGAAGTTCTCAAATCTTCCTGTCTCAGTCACTTTAAGGCTGGGAATACAGCTATATACCATGGCACATGACTAAGCCTCACTCAACTGGGTGATAACAGATATTATCTGATGTCTCTGTGTCACAGGTTGTTAATCTACAAGGAAATGTAATTACTGAGGGCAACTTTGTCTCTAATGTCCCACATTCTCTAGTCATGTAAGCAGTCGTGCTTTTATAGTTAAGTCAGTAAAGAACGAGAGGATACCTTCCCTACCAAATGCTTCTGAGTCAAGTGTGGAATACTGAACAGATCTGGAAGGAGGAAAGTGGGGGCATAAACCGATCTCAAGATTAAAAATTGCTGTATGAGATATGAACATGAATTTCTCACAGAGTTGGAAATTTTAATTTAAGCCTGTAGCTTTATGTAGTGTGTTTTGGTTGTTAATTCTGAAACATGACGGTTAATGTGAGCTATATGTCTTGAAAGGAAACTTTGCCTCTGTACACCTATCTGCACTATGTGACTGATTTTACAAAAACTGTTATTACACAGGGCTGAAGAGACAGCTCCCGGGTAGAGCTCTTCCAGCAGATCCAGATTGGTTTCCTCAGTAATTACCCACAGGAGCAGCTCACAGCCACTGTCAATCCAGTTCCAGGGTATCTAATATCATCTTCTGACCTCTATAGGTACCTATACTCATTGGTACATACACATACAAAAAATGCAGAAGTCAATGAAACTCATATTGAAATATGAAGCAAAGTTAATGTTATATTATTTGTACAATTGCTGAGATAGATGGCAAATTGATAGAAGATGAGTGACGGATAGATACATAGATGGATGATGGGTAGATAGATGATAAATAGATAGATGATAGATAGATAGATAGATAGATAGATAGATAGATAGATCTATCTTTAAAATCTGTGTTTAGTTTAATACATGGTATGTACCGTTTCTTCGCATGGCTCATCCTGCTATATGATGTCAGAGAATAATACACATATTTGTAATTCTAACTATAAGTAATGTGTGAAAGACTTATTTCTGATTACAGAACCCAAACGATAAGTGTCATCAATGTAACAATATTGATTTAAAAGTTGTTAAAATTATATTTGTCTGGAAAAATTCCATTTGGTATCAAACAAAAGGAATCAATGGTTTTAATGTGAAACCTTGAAATTACTAGAAAAAATATAGGAAAAAATATTTCACAGCATAGACATATGTCTTTCTGGATAGACTCCAATAGTGCAGAAAATAATAAATAATTAACAGTGTTGTACCAATATATTAAAACATTTCTGCACAGCAAAAGAAAACAACCAACAGTGAAGAGACAGTTTACAGAATGAAAAATATCTCTTTCAACTATTCATCTATCAGGGGATTAATATTTAGATTATATGAAGAACTCAAAAGCATAATCATCAAAAGACAAATAATTCAATTGAAAACAGGCAATTGAACTGAAAAATTTGAAATGCAGAAATATAAATGGCCATTAGGTACATAGAAAAATATGTAACATTCTTAGCCATCAAGGAAACACAGATCAAAATTATACTGAAGATCTATTTTATCTCAGTGGCAAAACTGTCAGCAAGAAGATAATCAGCAGCCATTGTTGAGGAACAGGGGGAAGGGAACCCCAGTACACTGTTGACAGGAATGTAAACTAGTCCATGGAAATAAGCATCAAAGTCTCAAAATCTAAGAGATAAATTACTACACAATCCAACTCTACCACTTCTGTGTGCATCAAAGACCATATACATTAGAGATTCATGCACGCTCCGTTCATTATGGCATTCTTTACACCAGGGAAGTCATGAAATCAATGAAATGCCACTCTATGGATAAATGGACTTTTAAAATGTGGTATTTGTAAATAGTTGTATATATCTAGCTGTGTTCGTTTGAATGAGGATGGTCCCCATATATTTGAATGATTGTTCCCCAATTGTTGGAAATAGTTGGGAAGGACTAGGATGTGTGGCTGTATTAAAAGAGGTACATCACTGGGGGAGGAGGGGGTTCAAAAGCCCACAGCATTCCAGTTGTCTCTCTCTCTGCCTTGTATTTACCATCTTAATGTGTGAACTCTCAGCTACTGTTCCAGATTCGTGCCTGCCTGACTATGGACGTGATTCCCACCATGATGGTTATGGACTCCATTACTCTTTGGAACCATTATCCTCAAATTAAATGCTCTCTTTTATATGTTACCTGGGTTATGGTTTCGCTTCACAGCAATAGAATAGTGACTGAAACACTAGCCCTTAAGAAGCAAAAAGCCACATTGTTTGCAAGGCAATGAGCAGAATGCAAAACAATCATGTTAAGTAGAATTAACAGTGTCCTTTTAACTCTGCGATGTCTAAACTTGATGACTATTCTGTCACAACTTCAAATACAACTGATATAAGAGCATCAAAAATGGCAAGTAGATTTGTCTTTGAGAAGTGGGCAGGTTCTCAGAGAACCTTCTGCTGTGACAGGGGTAGGAGGTGTTTCATGTGCCATTTCTTTCTCAATTTCTATTCTGAAAAAAGTATCAAAGGCAAATGAGAGAAATATCTGGGGAAAGAATAATGCTGTTTGTCTAAATTTCCAAATTGTCTATGCCATATTCCATAAATAATAAAGCTTTGTCTCTCTACAAAAACTACATTAGATATTTACAACCTATTTTTTAATAAACTGAAAATTTCTAGTCTTTTACACTGAAAAACTTAAATACTATGTGCCTAAGAACAAGAATAGTCAAGTGTTGGGCTGTGGAAATGGATGGGTTGGCATCAAGAGCACTTGCTACATGAGCATAGGATCTGGGTTTGGTTTCCAGCACCCACATGGAGGCCCACAGGTGTTGGTAAATCCAATTCGGGGGATCCTACACCCTCTTCTGAACCAAACATACATGTAGAACACATCTATACATGTAGATAGAACATAGACATAAAATAAAAATAAGCATAAAAGTTTTAGATAGAATAATCAGATATAACTATCAAAACTAACACACTGTATTATCTTATCTGCAGATATTCACTCCAATTTTGCAAAATAATATCCTTCACTACTACCTTAATCTCTGGTCCAGTACTAACCCAGGCTCATAAATTGTCTTTAGTTTCTTTAATGGTTTTTATAAGCTCGGCTCAGAGAATGGCACAATTAGAAGGTGTGGCCCTGTTAAAGTAGGTGTGTCACTGTGGATGTGGGCTGTAAGACCCTCATCCTAGCTGCCTGGAAGTCAGTATTCTGGTAGCAGCCTTCAGATGAAGATGTAGAATTTTCAGGTCCTCCTGCATCATGAATGCCTGGATGCTACCATGTTCCTGCCTTGATGATAATGGACTTAACCCCTGAATCTGCAAACCAGCCCCAATTAAATGTTGTCCTTTATAAGACTTGCATTTGTTATGTTGTCTGTTCACAGCAGTAAAACCCTAACTAAAACAGAAGTTGATACCAGGAGTAGGGTATTGTTGTGATAGGCCTGACCATGCTTTTGTCTGGAGGAATGTGAATTTGGGGGCTTTGGATTTAGAAAGCAGTGGAATGTTTTAAATGGGGCTTAGTGGGCTATCCTAGTAGGAATATGGAACCCTTTGTTGCTAAGTATGATTTGAACTATGCAGACCTAGCCCAAGAGGTTTCAGTGGAGAAGAATTTCAGAATGTGGTCTGGAGACTATTTTTGTGGTATTTTGGTAAAGAATGTAAGTGCTTTTTGCCCATGTCTGAAGAGTTTAGCTGAGTCTAAGATAAAGAGATTCATATTAAGTGTGTTAACAAAAGAAGTCTCAAAAATCCCCAGTATAGATGTTGTTCTCTGGTTAAGTCTCATGAAGAGCATTTTGAACAAGCATAGCAAGCTTAGAAAGGAAAATAATAAAATATATGGTTCAAGTATGAAAAGGGCACCAGGAAGTGAAATAGAGCTGAATCTTATATTCTAGGAGATAACAGATTGAGGGATTTGGAGGTGAGATCCCAGGCATGGTGGTACACACCTTTAATCCCAGGAGACAAGGCCAAAGAGACCTCTGAATCCAAGGCCAGTTCAGGACAAAGCAGGTTTAGTGAAGAAAAGCTTAATTCCAGACATGATGGTATACACTTTTAATCCCAGCATTATAGGAGACAAACATGGATCTCTCAGTTCAAGGTCAATCTACAGAGCAAGTTCCAGGAAAGCCAAGCTTAGGGAGAGAGGGAGTTGGAAAATAGAAGCCTGATAATAGACTAAGGAGAGCCATTCCAGCCCCAGCAAGCAGCAAAACATGGCAGCTTCAGGGATGTGGCTCTGGCTTTAGAGTGAAAAATAGAAGGAACTACTGGGACAATTGATGCTGTCTGTGGATAAAAAAAATTAATCACATTTGTAAAACAGTATCTAGTGTATTAACATTAAAGGTATATCCATAAGAGTTGAACTATTAATAATGCAAGTAATTAATAGTAGATGAATAGCTTTGTGAGTATGTAGTTTCACATTGTTAGAGACACATCTTTGGAGTAAATTCTTGGGAGTAAGACTCACAGATTTGGAGCAAGCAGAGTTTCTTAAATCTGAAACGCCAGGGTCAACTCTGTCACTTTTTGTTACAGCTATAGTTTCCTTTGAGTATCTGTTGTTTTAATTTAAATTTAAATTTTAGTGTATAAAGAGTTAGACTTCATTTTGGAATTTTTGAAACAAAATTTGTAGTTCGTTGGTTGTCCTCTCCCATTACTCCGGAGGGTGTCAAGTAGTGTAACCAGTACAGAAACCACTCTGGATGTTGCTTCAAAAGGTAAAACTAGAACCTACCCTAAGTCCAAGTTATGCACTGTTGTACAAACATGAGAAGTCTAATATTTTTGTTTATAACTCAGTAAATGTGGTTGAACGTAAATTGCAATCTAATTTTTCCTGAGTGACAACTCAAATCTCAATCCTATCTTTCAATATTTGGCACTGCTGTTTGGTGTCTGCCCCATTCAGGTACAGTACATGTCAGAGACATGCCAGAGTTTATTCACAGAATTTAGGAACAATCTAACTATAATGATCTTCTTTTAGACTTCCTAGAAGTTGGGGTTTCCCTGAATTCTCTCCAGTCATCAACAATTCATAAAGATGATGGATTTCTACTAGAGACTTACACCTTCCACTGTCCTCTGGTGAAAGTTATAAAAAAAGATAAACTTCTTTCATGTGGTCAAAGGTGAGCCTATTTTCACCCATGCTTAAATGACTGTTGTTTGTATTTTCCAGGATTCAAAGCTGTTACATGTGGCAAGTCATATGAAAATCCATTTGCTTTGTAGTACAGAGACATCCCAGCTAACTGTTGAAACCAAATACAAGAAGAATATAATCTCAAAGAAAAGCTCATGAAACATGATACAGCATGCACATGAGATGGAAACACCAGGCAATTTCCTAATGATTTATCGTTGGCCAGCAATGTGAAAATGGTATAAATGACTAAAAGCTTACCAGTCAATTAATTACCCAACATGACCAAGAGACAGTGTATAACTTATTTAAATCTTACCATGATCTAGTATTGAGTCATTTTTTTCTACATCTGGGGTCAGGGAAAGTTATACTTTCTCATATAATGCGACTGTGGATGTGACTGCATTTTGGTATCTACATATCTCATTCATTTGGGAATTTACTAATGTGTTTGGTATGAAGAATGAAATTTTCTCTTTTACTAAGTAGCTGTTCACGCATGGTACAGTAGTTTTCATAAAACGTACATTCCCATCTCAATGTTTTTAGATATCAACATTATCATATGTTAAATTCAAAGCATTCATGGCTCTGTATCTAACATGATGTTTTACTTAAATGATGTGATCATTCACTAGTGAGTCCTACATGTTTAATGAACAATCATATTTTAATACATTTGTGACACAGTTCTCATGCTTTAGTGTTTCTTTTTAACTTTCCAATTATTCTTGTGTTTTTCATATAAACTTTTGTTGGCATTTTAGCAGTGATCACAATTAAAAATTGACATCTTTACAATGTTGAGTAAGCATATAAAAATACAGAAGTCTTTCTACTTGCTGAATTCAGAACTGTTTCAACAACCTTTTTAAGTGAGTTGAAGAAAGTGGTGTTGGTGTATCTCCATGACCCCTCTTGATGCTTCTGAAACACTCCCAGGGTGCTTCTACTTTGGAGCCTTTCTTCTTCCTGCTCTTCAATCTGGGGAGATCCTGCCATAGACATCTGCTGTGCTCCTTGGTCCAGATCACGTCTGAGTATCTGTATTTCATTTTTCTTATTTCATCTCTGTCACTGTCATAAATACCTTGACCAAAAGGAATGTAAGAGAAGATGGGGGGTATTCAGCTTACAATCCCAGGTTACTGCCCATTATTGATGGGAAATGAAGGCAGGAATCCATGCAGTTGGTTACATCACATCCTTTGTGGAGAGCAGAGAGAAATGAATGCACTCATGTTGCTGTCTGTTGCTGCTGTGCTGTTGCTTCATCTACCTTTCTCATGCCCTGTATAGCTCAGATTCTAGCCTGCAAAACAGTGCCGTGCACAGCTGTCTGAGCCTTTCTTTTGTTTTATAATTTATTTTTTCTCAAATCGTAATTCATTCACACAGGGGTTATAAACACAGAAAGGCAGGATGTGGGGAAGGGAATGACACTGGAGTGTGGGTGTTCAGGGGGAATACAGATATCTTCAGAACCGGGTATCGGCTGGGTGAAGGTTCAGGGGACAAGTCACTATGACTCTGCCTATGACTCGCTTAACCTTATCTAAGTTGGTATTGTCTGCCAAGGCTACCTATTTACAAGGTCTATGACTACTCAAGCTTGTAGATTTCCACAAAAGCTGCCTGTTTACATTAGCTTATAGCCATCTGTTTCAATGTTTTTCCACTGAGACCCAAGACTTGGTGTTAGTATACATGTATGACAAGCCTATTGCTGATTTTAGGCCTATGGTTGATTTTAGGCCTTCAGTGTGTAAGCAGGGCTGCCCCTGACATCTCCTCCCTTCTCTTAAGTATAGAAGGGCTGTGGCAATTCTAATCTTGTGAAGGCGGGGATACAGGCCTGACTTCCAGTAATTGAAGGGGAACTTGTAATGTGTCTGAGCCTTTCTACATCAGTTAATAATAAAAACAATACACCACAGACTTTCTCACAGGCCAACCTGATTTACACAGTTACTCAACTGAGGCTCTCTTCTCCAATGAATCAAAGTTGAAGCAAGTTAATACATTGAATTAACCACCATAGATGGCTTCCCTGAGTGCCCAAGATAAGTTGTGTTTTCTTAAAAAAAGAAGTTCAAAACACTACTCTGGTGTCTTGGTTTCCTTGGTACACATCCCAGTGATGGAAGGATAACTTGTTCAGTGGCTGTCTCTCCTGGTTGGCTATCAAATCCATGAATGTGGGACCTTTCCCAGTCTCTCAGTGCCTGGAATAGTGTCTACTGCAGAAATAATATTTCGTGGTTCTTTCAAAACAATTCTTTCTGTCTAACCAGTTCAATTACTCCATACTTTATTTAGTGAAATGCAGTGCACAGAACCTGAGGCATATGGGAAGGGGAAGGGAGGAAGGTAAGGAGGGAGAGAAGGAGGAAGCAGGGAGGTGAGTGATGAAGGGGGAGTTAGAGCTTGCTGAACAGTTAGCTCTGTAACTTGTACTTATGGTAATAAAAAAAAAAACAGTTGCTGCATCCCTCTCCACTGTGCACACTCTGAGGTGCACATACTGAGTCTCCATTGTGTTCAGGAAAAGTGAAATCAAATATTAAATATGGATATATATTTTTGGAGAAACTGAAGGAACTTTGAAGAAAGAACTTAAAGGCTCAATGAATAAGAAGTCTAACCACAGATAAAGCGCTAATGAGTCGTAGCAGCATATGAGGCGATAACATCATGAGTGATGTGAAAAAAACATGTATTTGAAAATATAATCACAAAACTCAAATATGTACTATTAAATGAGCATTGAAAGGTTCAATATAAGGTAACGTACAAATTCTAGAAACCAGACAAAAGAAAATATTTTAAAACATAAATCCTTTACCAACAAAAAATATTTAGATGTTGAAAAAGTAGTTCTTTGTAAAGCTGACTGCACTAACAATAGTCAGGCAGATGACAAAGGACTTAATGCTAACTGGATGTGTGACCCTGTGATTAGAGAGGAAGATAGTATGTGCCCAACAGCAGCCGAATTCCGAGAATGGCTGGCAGAGAAGAGACTGAAGGCATCCAGTATCCTTGTCTGTCTTGTTCATACCACAGAGATGCTTTCATGGCATTAATGGAATAACTAGATTTTTGAAAAGGAAAACAAGCTATGTATAACAGGAGAAATAGCCTGCCTAACTGAGCCTAAGTTAGTCTAAGCTATTTTTAGTCTGTGATTCTGTCCTAGTAGGCCCTTGAGAATTCGAGGGAAATATGGATAGAAAAAAAATTTGCTCTTTTCCCAGCTTAATGATACAGAGATAGTCTTGAAATACATTTAATATGGTCTTATGTTCTAAAGATAACCCTGTTTCTGTCAATCAAAGAGAAACTAGGAAACTGGAAGGTTTATTCCTATGACTTGGCATTTTCTCCAGAGTGCCTGTTGTGCCTTACTAAAGGCTGAGGAGTCACACCAGGATACTGATACTGACTGTGGGAGTAAATCAGACAGCTGTGTGAGACACACACCTGGCCGGACCTCGTTTGGGATAAATGCTTGTAAATGGATCTGAGCTGCTCTGATCCCCTTCTCAAATCCAAAGCTAAATTGTTTCCAGTCCAGCACTGCTTAACTAATATTATCTTTTTAAAAGTGTTTGTGTTTTGCATAGTGCTTGGCAGTGTTGGGAGACAGTGAGGATGATGAGGTGCAGTTTCTATGGCTCCAGTGCCACGAAGCCTGCTCTGCTTCATGCCCTGGGAGAAAGGTGGCTGCACTGAAGCACACCTAGGATAATGACAAACACACAATGGCACAGAGACGGATGGCTCAGGGGACCTACTCAGGTTTTATTGTTAGAGGCTCTATCAGAACAGAGGCTCTTACTAGGAGTTAGACCAAGAGCTATGCAGGTTCTAGCACAGGGAAGTAGATAGTTCTGGGCTGCTGGAGAACTCTACAATTGGAACAAAAACTTGAAGAAAGAGAAAAGAAAAGTCCACCTCACTCCTCGGAGAAGTCTGTTTTCTCTTCTCACTCAAGTTTTTGTCCCTCTTTGAATAGTGTCTGGTCTCAAAACCTTTTACTAACTTCTGTCTTCACAGTCTCCTCCATGGAATTAAATCACATTCATTCTTTTTATTCCAAAATCTTAGTACATTTCTAGAAACCAGAAAAAAACTTTTTCCCCAAAATCCATCCATGTGGTCGGTGTAATGTGAGGTCAGCAGGTCCTCATCTGCCGTCCTTTCTTGGGTACACAGAGGAATGGAAGTTACAAAGCTCCACAAAGGGACAAACATTCTTATGTACAAGCAGTTTCACTGCTAAGGTCATCAAATCTGGAAGAAAAACATCTGGAATTCTGAACTAGTTTGTTAAAATCCAGATGAGGGCCAGGGCTATTTCCTATATACTACAGGATAGGCTTTTATACTAATGTGAATAAGGAAAACAGTAACAAAAAAAGGGAGGAGAAAATCACAATCATACCGTTTCAAAATGAGTATTACCAGTTGATTTATATTCTTCATTTATAAATTTTTATATATTTTTTATTAGAGATGTAACTAAGTTAAAAAAATGCTTGCCTGGTGCACTTAAAATCTTGGTTTGAGCCTCAGAACCACATAAACTAGGTGTTACAGTGCATACCTATAAATCCAGCCCTTAAGAGATGGAGGCAAGAGGATCAGATGCTCAGGGTCATGCTTAGCTAAATAGTGAGTTCAAAACCAGACTGAGATATGTATATGAATGTGTTAAAATTTTACAAAAACATTTTAAGAAAGTTATGTGCTTATATACTATACTATTAACTATTCTGTATCCACTTTTAACCTAACAACAGTTGGTAACTATCTTCATGTGTAACATAAATATTGTTTTATAATAATATGGCATTCTATTTATGGCTTTATTTTGCTTGGATAAGAGTGATATTTATGATCCCACTGTTTATGAGTAAATAGATATGTTTATTCATAAACTCAATGTCTTGTTTTTATGGTAAGATCATAGAATGGAGGCAGACATGAAGGAAAAAGCCATGGAAGCTGCTGAGGAGGAATGAGAACATGGATTCCAAAGTTATGACATAAGTAAAATGAAATATTAATATCTGACCTATGGCCAGATGGATCTGGCACCAGTTCATGGGCAATCTTTAAATACAATTGCTTAATCCAATTTGCAAACATCTTCTATGGTTTAGATGTGACACATCACTCAGTCTGTTGACTGAATGCTTATTCTACAAATGATGGTGTTGCCGGGCGAGTTGTGGAAGTGGAGGTAGAGCCTGGCTGAAGGCTAACTTTTTCCCACCAATCCTTGCCTATGGCAATGTCAACAACTGACCTCTGCCCCATGCTTCTGCTTTCAGTAATGTTCTGTCCAAGTACATGAGGCCAAGCAGTCATGTACTAAATCCTCTGTAATATGGCCAAAAAAAGATTTCCCCTCTTTTAAGTGGTTACAAATATAATTTGCAATGTTGCAAAAGTACCAGATATACAAACTCATGATTCCATTCACCCATTTTACCTTTAATTCACAAAAGCATCTATAAAGGAGTAAAATCTTCTGAAATCTAACAGGTTCTGGTCTTCTGGAAATCTCATTTTAAAAAAGAAAGGAAGAAAGGAAGGAAGAAAGGAATGAAGGAAGAAAGAGAGGGAAGGAGGAAAGGAGGAAAGAGAGGGAGGAAGGGAGGAAGAGAGGAAGAGAAGAAGGAAAAAAGAAAAGAAAAATTAACTAAGGAGCGCAGCACACACATACACACACATACACACACACACACACACACACACACACACACACACACACCATGGCCTTTCTTATAAGATTATTCTCTTATTCTGAGGAAAGACTGTGGGCAGCAATGATCTATTTGATTGACTCCTCACTGTCCTAACAAGGCCGCGAATCTCATTTTCCTCTTCTTCAGAGAAAACACATGGAGTCTTAGGGGACAGTTATCAAAGAAATTTTTATACAAATAACATAAACCTCCTTACTCCCTTGCCTCTCTGACCTTGTTTGCTGGCTGAAGTTCCACTACTTAACATACAGTAACTTGACATTTGAACCCAAGTGAAAACCCTGTTTTCCCAGAGGGTTTTGTTTTTGTTTTTGTTTTTTTGTTGTCTTTTCTTTTCTGTGACACTGAAGAGCCTGTGTGTTTCTTATGAATCCGAAAGATCTTTACTTAACTGGATATCTTTGACCCTACCAAAATGTTTCCTTTCCCTCCTAACTTTTGACCACTACAAATGCCCCTATGCAATTTCATCTTGATTTCACATTTAACAGAATCCCATGTCCCAATAGCTTGCTGCCAATAATCACTTACTATATTGCAGAAATTCAATGCTCAATTTTAAGTTTTACATCACATTACATTTAAGATCTTTCAAAGCCGTAGAAAGAGGTTTCTATTCTTTAGCAAGAATAAAACTCAGCTCTTTACCATGGCTCAGAACCTCAGTTACCTCTTAGTCATTTTCTAATTATCATTTTTTCAACCATGTGTTGTATACTTTTCCTTCAGTTTGTGTCCTTTCCCCCTAAGCATGCAGGCACCTCAGAGTTCCTAATCCCTAATCCTCATAGTCTTTACTAATTTTGTCTCTTCCTGGATTTATTTCCAGGTCAACAGGAATGTGGATAGTTCAGGAACTCAATGCTTCTGCCATATAAGCTGAATCCTGAACAGAGCAATGAAGTTTTCTGGGTTCATTTGTATTCTCCTCTTTGTCATATTTGGTGAAGGGTAGCTTTGGTCATGTGAGGGGAACTGGGTATTGGATTACTGCTATCTAGTTTAGGATTCCATCTGTTTGTCCAATAGCCAGAGAGGTGGATTTCAATGTGTTTTGCATCAAAGACATATTTGGCATCATTTTCCTGTGAGGGAGATGATGGGACCTCAGGATTGAAGGCTTTGCTGTCTACTGGGTATCTGAGGCTTAAAAGAGAGAAGATTTGGATTCTTCTAACTCTGCTATTGTCTGATGCATGTGCCTACTATAAAATATTAAATAAGTGAATGCGTTTCGTCTCTGTGTAAGTCTCTTTTAACTTACAATGAAATAGAAATGTTGGGTTGTTTGATTTCTAAGGTCTCTGTAATTCTAAAATTACACGAGCTAAACATAAATCTTCCCATGAACTCATTTTTACCCTCATAGTAGACCAGTTTGAACAAAACGAAATTTATAATTAAACCAACTGTCCAATAAAAAGTAGCTTATAAACCTTTCTTCCAAAATGAGGTAGATATTTTAAGGGGAGAATTTGGTGATCTAGCTCTCCTGATAACTTCTCAAGCCAGTTTGCTAATACTATACGCTCTCGGAAACTCTCTACAAATTTTTCATTTCATAGTCCTGTATCTCAGACTCTGCTTATCTATTCCACTCACAGCTGTGTGTTAACTTAGTGGCTTAAACTCTAGCAAGATAGAAAAAACTTCACGGATGGCCTTCATTGACTCATGGATGGGAACAGACCAAAAGTGATGGAGAAGCAGCTGCAAAGTTGCTGTCACGTCTCTACAGGGAGGTATCCAGAGACGTGCAAATATTCTCTACTCCCAACTTGTCTTTCTTCATCCCTCACTAATTCCTCGGAAGTCCCATGGTTCAATCCTCTCAAATGCTTACAACCACATGCTTTTCATCTTGCTGTGAGCTCTCCTCTTTGTTCTAGTCTAGGTCTGACCTATGACCCCCTCTTCCATCTAAAGGACCTAGAGTTTCAGACAGGAAAAGGCTCAAGCAAAAGCCAGCTCAGCTTACACTCTGATCTAAGACAGTGTCACCCTTAACCCTATGCTCCTGACACTTTAATACCTAATTAGTTTTTATAATCACTGCCCATCTGCACACAGGTATAAAGTCATCCATTAGAGCCTGAGTAATCACATCCCTGAAGAAAACTGACTTTCTTTCCAAAGCAACCATCGATGCCTATAGCTCCTCAGCTAAGGGTAGGGCCTCGTGAGACTCACTCTCACCCTGCTAAAGGGATGGCTAGCTTCATCCTATTTTCTGCTGGAGCAATGAGCTGCCATCTTCCCTCCAGTCTTCCAGTCTACACAGAGAGGTACTCTAATAATGTCTGGTACTCACAGAGAAATATACTTCTGATAACGCAAAAGCACAGCTCTCATCTTGATGGAAATAAAGGTTTATTTTGGAGCCATTTTGAGTAACCCTGGTCCAGGAACACATATTTAGGCTTCCTCAAATACTGCGTTCCAACTTGGAAAAAGTTTTATCGTTTAACAGAATAAAGAACGTCATAAATCAAGACAACTTTAAAACACATTGGTGGGTACATCAGAAAGGAGGAGCTTTTCTATTGGCCCCCAATACTATAATCTGGTAGTATTCTTCGCTTTTGGTTTGGTGGAAGCTAATGGTCTGCTAAGTTAATAGACGCCAAAAAGGTCTTATCTATTAGTCACAAGGTGTTAGTTCTGACGTGGGTGAGGACTGGTGACTGAGTAAAGCCAGCCTGAGATGAGGTGATTGGCCTCTGGACCTGGATCATACTAGTGTCTCCACAGTACGGAGAGATCTATCAGTCGGTCTCTGCGGACACAGGTGCTTTTCAGGAGTTCTCATCTATACCACTTTACACACTTCTTACAAGTGTATCACTATTTATATTAAATTTTCTTTCTTCTAATAAATAGATATAAAATAGAAATGTATCCTTGTGCTTCTGTGTATCAAAATTGCTTTCTTAAATTCTATCTCAATGACCACTTCAGGGAGAAAGTGGATGGATTTACACAGATGCTGAGCACAGGAAGGGCTTTATTTCAATGACTATGTGTAAGTGAGATTTACATATGCAAAGTTGTAGACCCTGCTTACCATCTTGTTTGAATTTGGCTTGCTTCCCATCCAGTCCAGGGTCCTGTGTCTCCTGTTTTCCACGGGTGGAATTTCAACATTTTATACAGATGGACTCTGTTTGGAATCCAGTGGAACTGTAAAACTGTAGCACTCATATTACCCTGACATTCTCAACTCCATTCCGTGTTAAGCCCTTAAGTATATTTAAAGCTGCCTCTCCTCTCCCTGAAGTAGCAAAAATAGGCAAGGGTGACCTTTACTATTCCACTTAGACAGAGCCTGACTGTGGCCTTTGAGCCTCTCTCTGAGGAGTTCCAGGCCATTCCACCACCAGTCCTGTGTCCAGGGTTTGCTGGTTCCATCCCACTGACTTGTCTTTTCATGGAAACAAAATGAATACTTAAGGGAATAATTGGATTGATTTTTGTTTCTCTGAAATGATATGACATATTCCATTGAATTCAGCCCTAATAACAGCTGGAGCAGATGTTAGAAACATCGGTAGGGGGAACACACAGTTTATGCTTTGTAAAATGGAAACAAAAATGACTGGTGTTTAAATGATGAGAGAGAAAGGAGATAACACAGGTGACTCAATCCCTAATTGAATTCTGAGCATGACTAAGCACCTACAAACAGCTCCAGAACCACATGCCTGCCTTTCCCACCCCAGCACTAGGGTCCTAAAATCAGGTAGTAATACGGCAAGTATGAATTATTGAGCAATTGTGATGTATCAGGGACTGTATTTACAAGATATTCACACCGTGATGTTTTAAGAAATTTGCCTGGGTTTGGCAGACATATAAGCAGTAAAACAGTGATTTCTAATCTGAACTACCTGAGAGAAGGGCTATGATCTGAGATGCACGGTTGGTGTGTTTTTAACCAGTCCTGTAATAAGCCAGGGGGATTGTATGACTGCGGAGGTGAGGATGGGGTACTTCCCAGTAGAATGAGCGGTGCGGTGCGACATCTCACTAGCCTGCAGAAGGGAGAAGATTGAAAATGGACTGCATATTCTGAAGAGTTTATAGGTGAAGTTATTTATATTTCTTATTCTGCCCCCTCAACTGCCTCAGGTTACACAATAGGCTATATATTTAAATCAGTCTTAGCTCCTGATACTTATCGGAGAACATTTTAATGTTCCTCTGTACTGAGATATGTTAAGAATTTTATAATCCCAGGTAAAAGAGGAAAATATATTAATAAATTTTATATAAACTAGAAATGTCAAATTGATTTCATATCTTGCATTCCAAAAGATTTCCATCTTACCATTTCTATTTTCAAAATCGTCATATTACACATGCTAAGGAAGAAGGTGCCTTTTGCTTTGGTTTTGCTGTTTGTTTGAGACAAAGTGCAAATATTCTCTGAAGCTAACATCTTATAACTACAATTCTACATGATGCAAAGAAAGTGCAGATGGTTCAGAAAGATAACTCTGGACGGTACGACTTCAATGGAAAGACAGAAATATAACATTTGTGAGTGAGTAATCCAGTTATCACTAGAATTCTGCTCAGAGTCAAGAGCCTACATTAGATGATGCTGGGAGTGGAAAGGACCAGGACATAAGCCTCCTTCAGAGGAAGAACATGGGGACTTCGTGGCTCCAACGGTTCAGCTTGGTTGTTTACCTGCCCACTCATGAGAGATACCTAGAAACAGGTAAACGTACTTCTGAGAACATTTCCAGAAATGGTTGATGTCCTGAAGCTAAGTGGGGAAGATCTTCTCTGAAATGCAGAAGACACCATCTAATAGACCAGGGTCTGGATGGAATTCAGAAAGTATAAAGAAGGGAACTTCTCAAGGAACCTCTTCACCGACACCTATGGTTTTGTCCCCCAAGGATATCATCCAGATTCATCAGCTTTTGAACACAGACTTGTTCCAGCAACTTTAGGAGCTTCGGAGTCCTCCACAGACTCATTCTGGGGCCTCCCTGCTCCCTCTTGTGCTGAGGCTTCAGCTTCATGCACTGAGCAGTTACTGTCCTCCCCACTCCCCAGCTGGTCATGATGGGGTTTGTTCAACCTCTGCTTGTGTAAGTCAATCTGATAAGATATCACAAGCTCTAGACAGAAGGAGATGGTTAGAAGTATATCACTGATATTACTGGTAGCGCTAGTTAACCAGCTGTAGTACTCCAGAGCCCTAGGCTCAGGCTGATAGCTCATTGCCAGTATCATCATCCATGTGGTTATAAGAACAGTCAAGTGTAGCCTCTCTGAGACTGATTGTGTGCTATCAAATTCAAGGCTAAGCTGTACCAACTACAAGGCTTTCCTTAAGCCACATCGTGCTTGAACATGGGCAGGTGAAACCCACTCTGCAAACACAAATACTGATATTTAGAAAAGCTAATTTCCCATAACTGGAGACTGACAAAGCCAGGATGGGAACATTGGATAGAGGCACAACAGGGGTCCTATTGGCCTGTCCTCCTTTGTCAGAATCTCTACTTCAAATCTCATTTGCATAATCCCTTTAGATTAAGACAGCTCTGTTAGTTAAAATATTCTGCAGTTAGTTGGAGAAGAATAGCTTCTATATTCTATAGCACAGCAAGATAGCTATGATAAATTTGTACTTTAATATGGATAAAAGAGAGAATTTTATATGTGACTTCTACAAAGAACTGATAAATGTTTGAAGTGATTGATAGGCTATTACCTTGATCTATTCAAAACACATTGTTTATATGAACTGAAAAGTCATGTTATTCCTGGAAATATATACAGTTATGCATTAATTAATATAAAAGCATCTGCAGCTAACTTAATGATTGAAAACTGACAAACTTTGCTACTATGGTGCCAGAGAATACCCATGGTTTTCAACATCAGAAGGTAAATAAGTCACACCCTGCCCTGGAAGAGCTCTGAATCCAGCAAATAGAACATGACATCACCAAGTAGCACCAAACCTCTTAGCCAATCCTAGTTCTCTGTAGAAAAACAAAATTAACAGACAAAAAATAAAATAAAATAAAAAAATAAAAAAACAAAAAAACCGGACTCCGCTGCTTCCCAGTATACTGACATGGCACAGAAAATCTATGAGGAAATAAGAGACAAGCAGGGCATTCTGAGATAATACATTTTCAAAGCAGGTGTATAAAATTCTGAATACTTTTTTGTTAAAAGGGATCCATTAATCTTTTTCTGTGTTTGCTAGGTCAGATGCTCATTGATCTTGGTCCCTCATGGAAAGGTTGAAGTTTCTAGTGTAGGCATCTAGTATTCCCAGGGGAGTTTTGCTTTGTCTTTTTTTTTTTTTGTCACCAGGAGGATCAGTGGGTAGATTTGGGGGGAATAAGTAGCCATCACTATACATCTTAAATAATTAGTGTAATTGTATTTCATGTGGAGTATTGAGATCAAATGATGCAAACTTAAGTTAAAAACAATAAATTCAAAAGCTGGGCACTGTAGCATGTAGCTACATTTCTAGCATTTGTAAGGCAGAGGCAGAATTGTGTTGGGAGCCGCCACGAGAGCTGACAAAGTCCGCCATCGCTAGGTGGCGCTGTCGCCCGTAATTCTTCCTAGTACCAAGTAAACTGCGCATGTGCCATGGTAAGCCCGCCAAAGCTAAGCCCATCCCACGGCGTTTGGCACACTACGAGTAAGCAGCCAATCAGGGGGTGAATACCCCGCTCTGGGGTATATAGGCAGTGCTTTCCCACGCCTTCTCGTCTTCTACCACCATTTTGGTTTAGGGAAATAAACGTGTTTCTACGGAAGGATTCTGGTGTGTATGTGTGTGTGCGTGTGTGTATGTTTTTTGCCAGCGAGACCATTACGCGCGCGCCCCGCACAGAATTGTGTGAGTTTAAGATCATCCACCCAAGGTTACATAGCAAGATCCTGTCTATAAAAAAAAGAGCGGGAGGGAGGGAGCGAGAGAGGGAGGGAGGGAGGGCGAGAGGGTGGGCGGGAGGGAGGGAGGGAGGGAGAAAAGAAGGGGAGAGGAGGGAGCTTAGCCCACTCAGGTCACTCTTGTGCAATATGGTAACACAGATAAATAACAACACAAGTAAGTAACAACACAGGTAAATGACAACACATATAAATAAAAACACATAAAAAACAAACAACACAGTTAAATAACAACACAGGTAAATACCAATGCAGATAAATAACAACACAAGTAAATAAGAAACAACACAGGTAAGTAACAACACATGTAAATAACAACACAGTTAAATAACAACACAGGTAAATAGCAATGCAGGTAAATAACAATGCAGGTAAACAGCACCACAGCACAAGTGAAAAACAAAGCAATGTATTTCTGAAAATTGCCGCAGAGCAAATTATATTTTTTCACTACAGAAACTATAAATATGTGAGATAAGGCATGTATTAATTAGCTCAAGTTGGTCATTCCACAGTATATATTTCAAAGCACCTTCACCTGCAGTAGCTTTTCCTAAGTAACAGACTCAGGCCTACTCTGCTCAAATATTTGTTAGATGTTATTTTAATTACCATGAAAAGTAGTAGGTTTTATTATGGCATTTGAATACATCATTGGTTTTGTCGTTCCTCTTACATCTTTCCTCTCCCCACCTGTGTTCTTCAACCTTTATCTTCCCTTTCGCACTCACACATTATATATAACCCTACCCTACCCTTCCTCAAAGCCTATGTTTTCTCCTTCTCTTGGTCTGCTTACATGGCCTATCCCTACATGTCTATACAAATGAGAAGCCAGGTTCTGTATGGGAGAGATCATGTAGCATGTGTCCCTCTCAGACTGGATTACCTCACGTAATGCTTTGCTTTCTTCAGACATGACCACATACTCCCTTAGCAGGCTTAACACTTCCCATAGCTCCCATAGATCTCCTAGTGATGTCATGTCTGTTTTTCACATGTATCTTCCATGTTTAACAGCCCCAAAACTCCACTCTGTACATATAGTCAAAACAATTGTTTATGCAAATATTGAGCATGATTGGCCTGAAATCCTTTTCAACCCTTGCCTTTCTGTGCCTGCATTTCAAGAAGCTACAGAAGACCAAGGTGAACTTTGCTGAATCAACCCCTCTTCTTGAATTCAGCCAATGAGACTGCTCCTCTGGAGATTGGGAATGGGGACAGACCAAGAAGAACGAAGTGAGAACCTCTCTCTGTCTCTCTCTCTCTCTCTCTCTCTCTCTCTCTCTCTCTCTCCCCCCTTTGTCAAACACTCCATCTCCAACACCCCATCCTCCATATTTCTACCCTGTTCATCTTTTACCAGTGACTGACTGTGCCTAAGGACTCTTTCTCTCTCCTCCAGGCAAAGGGAGGAGAGGCTTCCTGCAGCTGGCACTTTCTGGTGCCTATGGTCATTGTAGATTCTCCACTACCACAGTAATTAAGTGCAATTTGCATAATTATAAATACATTTTTTCTATTTCAAATGTTCAAAGTGGCATCTCTTTAACTAGTAGGGCAAAAAGAGGTGCATTTTTCAAAAATGAGAGTATCATATGTACAAGGCACTAGACTGCTTCCACTGATCTTATTACAACCTCATAAGTGTTTAAAGGTGCAAGTGTTTTAATCCACATGGTATAGGAAGGTCAAGTTTTCACCTGTGCAAGCCTGAAAAATACAGTTAATGACAGAGCCCATATTGGAACTATAGTCCACCTCTTCCTCATTCATTGATACTTGTTCATTCACTGACATCATTAGACCACAGCTCTTTGTAGTTCCGAACTATATGAAGAGTCTTTGTTCTCAGCCCTAGTATCTGGCACCATTAGAGACTGATTAGTTGCTTGATGATTAGTAATAGTGGCCAACTTCACATGATATGGAATCACCTAGAGGACATGTGGGCATGTCTGTAGGAGAATTCTAGTTTGAATTTACTACGATGGGAAGACCCATTCTAGATGTGAACAACGCTACTCCATAGGCTGTGGTTCTAGACTAAATAATAAGGAAAAGGGGAGCTGAACACAAGCACGTACCACTTTCCATTTCCTGACTATGAGTGACCAGCTGCTTCAAGCTCCTGCCACCATACGCTCCACCACCATGATGGACTGCACCCTCCAACTGTAAGCTAAAACAGACTCTGCATCCACTAAATTGGCTTTATTCTGTCATAGCAACGAGGAAAAATAGCTGGTACAAGTAGAGTTCCAATAATTCTGATTGATGGTTAATTGCATAACCATCATATTAGCCATATAAAAGCTTCTTTTCAGAGCAAACGTGGACCATTTCTGCTATTTTTTCCACCCTAGGGTGTTTTCTCATCCTGTCTGATGTAGGACAGAGAGGAGGCAAATGGCAGGACAGATGAGGAGCCACAAGGGTAGGAATGGCTGACCTAGGAAAGCTAGGCATAGCAGATTCTTGAAGTTCAAGAAATAAAGTTTGGATTTTGGAGGAATAAAACACAGACAATAAAGGGTACAGACAGTCAGAGCCACGTCATGGGTAATCTATGACACGAGCTATGATGTATTCCGAATAGGGTTGAATCAGAAAAAGCCAAGCTGAGCAGAAATGAGAGAGGAATGCAAGGCCAAGCCAGCTGGCTTGGGGGTAGAGCAACATGATGGATGGAGTCACAAGACCCGGGGCGGGGGTGGATTCTCAAGTCCAGAGGACAACATAGACTATCCTCTGTGGAAGCAGACATTTATTTTATTTATGTCACTAAAATTCACACTGAAGAACTGAACTCCACCAACGGCCTAGCCCATGAGTATAAAGTTACACCCTTTGAACCACAGGCAAGGAGACAAGCTAGGCAGCTCAACTCCTGTTCAATAGGACAGTGATTTATGTACAAGCAGTCCTGTAGCCAGGCCCAAGAGTAGGGACAGACAGTCCCACTCAACTCAGAACTAACTAAACTTCCCGTAGGTGCTCACATTCTTCTTGGTGGCACAAAACTGGGGGTGAGAAATATGTTCAACTACAGTCAAAGGGAGATTATTGATGATGTTAGGACCAACTTTTAATTCCTGTCCCAGAAGTAGGCTTTTATTCCCTCCTCAGAAGCACTGATTTCTTTTCTCCTTATTGATAACTCTAATCCTGGGTTGGTGAGACAGCTCAGTCATGCTTACAATCACAAAGACTTAGTTTTACCCCCAGAACTCACATAAACAAGCTGGGCAAGGTAGCACATGCGTCCAATACCAGTGCTGGGGAAGTATAGATAGGTATATCCCTGAGACACACAGCGAGACTTAGCCTCACCAAATCTGTGAGTTCCTGGCAAAATGAGGTCCCTATCTCAAAATAAGGTGGACAGTTTCCTGAGATGTGACCTGAACTTTGGCTGATGGCTTCCTCACATCTACACACATATATAGATGGAGAGGCCATAGCGTAGTGGAGACACCCTTCCCTACTTAAAAACTGAACTGAAGGAGAGTTCAGCGGGCCTAGTCTCACAAAGATGTCTGAGGACAGAACTTGACGGAAAGATGAACAGAATCAAATCCGACAGTCCAGCAGCTAAGGTTGGTAAGGGGAGGCATTAATGGATTTGGTAAGATGTGTTCCTGAAAAATCCTTGCTGTGTTTAAGGATGATAACGCTAAAAGTTAGACTGAGGTGAATTACAGTAGAGGAAACCATAAGCCTGCTCCCCTTTGAAGCGTCTTGACTGAGAGAGTAGGAAGGGAAGTCGGTAAGAGAGGAAAATCCATGGGCCAATGATGGAGCCAATGATAATAGGAAGAGATCTGAGACCCAGTAGATTAATGACACTTCTGCTTAAGTATGGTAATCCTTTTCCCAAGGAGGCATGAGCAAGGACGGGTGCAATAAGAAGTCCTCTAGGAGGTGAAGGGCAATGCAGAAAACTTATGAATGGGTTATTGTGGATTTGTTTCACTGCAGTTTCCTCTCATTCGCCTTTTCTTAGTTCTGATGCAGACTATAAAATAGTATATATGTAATTGTGTTTTCTCAGTTCCATTTTTACCCTCCCTCTCCCATGCCTTGTATTGTTATTGGAGGCTGATCCTTTCTCCTGGGACCTCTAACTCCAGGTATTGAGAAGGCTAGGCTGACTCTGTGACAGGCTTCAAATAGGCAGTTCAGGCCTGGGCAAGTCCAGGCAAGCCCAGGCCTCAGAAGCTGCCCCAACACCTGGCCTGAGGCAAGGACAGTGGGTCAGAATCAGTTTCTAGACTTTCTTAGCTACAATTTCCAGACCTCAGTTTCTATTCTCCATACTTTAGTAATAGAATATCCCTAGAGATGGAACAAAAGTCACCTACCCCCAAAATCCCCAGCCTGCAAGCACACTTGGTTGTCTCTCTATCTTGGTAATGGGAGACCCCAGCATGGGAATGCCAGACTTCTGAAGAATAAACACTCTTTGTGTTTACATACTATTTGAGTCCGGGATACCATTCTTTGTGAATCATGGACCTTTACGGTCTCTTAGGAATCTTCAGCAAGAGACACTGGAAGACAGGAGGAACCAGAATATCCCTTCCTCCTTTCATTCTGCTGCTTCTGATCATTGCCACCAGTCATACTCTCACTGGGGTTTAGGGTCTCACTGAGTAGAGCTTATTCTCCCAACCCCCATCTTGTTAAAAATCTTCTAGACTGACCTGATCCTGGGCTGCTGTTTTTCTATGCTGCTAATCTCTAAGCTGCCTGGCCACCTCCTTTTTGGCTTTTTACCATCTCTACCCCTGTATAAATGATTTCTTCTATTAAGTCACCGCTCCTTGACATACCAAGGATGTTTTCATCTAACCCCTCTAAATCATTTACAGCAACACATGGAAGATGTGAATGAGGAGCCCAGACAAGGTATCCATAATCTGAGCAATACACTCAACTACAGACACAGCACAGGCCACCATCTATGCAAACTTGTTTCCAAGTTCTGCTGGTGACAATTGATCATGACACGTGAAATTTCCTCTGTCAAGAGTTCTGTAACTTGCAGATTTAGCCAAGCAGAGATCTGAACAGTCTGGGTTTTTTTGGGGGGAGTGGAGGTGGGATATATAGTCTACCTACATTCATTTTCTCTTATTGTAATACATTAAGCAATGAAGTATAACAGGTGTTTCCATAGCATGTGCACTGTATTTGGCTCTATAGAAATCTAAAGATGACTGAAGGAACATGGGAGACATGCACAGAGCATTAGAAAAAGCTGTCTCTGTTGCAAACTTGAACATGCAAATGGGTCTCTGTAAAGACTTGCAATCGCCCTCTCAGCAGCACATAACGATTATGTTCATACTATCAGATTTTTAGTTGACACCTAAGGAGATAGAACACAGGATGGGGCACATATACGAAATAGGATGCAAGGTTATTAGCAAACACTTTGCCTTTTTGCACAACAAACTTGAGTATCTGAGGATTTTAGTACCTACTGGCAGTCTAAAACAAATCCTCCGTGGGAATCAAAGGAGGATGGTGATTCTCAGGTCGGTACAGAGCTTCAGGTCTCAACCTGTAGCTTGTGACCCTTTTGGGAGTCACATATCAGATATTCACATAACAGTAACAAAAATTAAGATAGGAAGTGGCAATAAAATAATTTTATGGTTGAGGGGGTCACCACAACATAAGGAAGTGTATTAGAGAGTCCCAGCATTAGGAAGTTTGAGAACCACTGTTACAGAGCACATACTATTTGACTCCTAGAAGCTCAGGTAAGAATTCTTCATTTAGTAAGGACAGGCTCTGTAGGTGAACTACTTCTATGTTCCTCAAAGCGCAATATAAGGCTTCAAAGGAGGCTGGGGGCTGGGAGAATGTAAATTACTGAGAAGAAATTTGGGAGGAAGGCAGTATACCCTAATGAGGTGACTGTGGTGCTGCTTATAGGAGGAAGAGAGAGACAGAAGGGGGGAAGGAAGGGAGGGAGGGAGGGAAGGAGGGAGGGAGGGAGGGAGGGAGGGAGGGAGGGAGGGAGGGAGGGAGGCACACTCTCTTCTCTATAGAGAAGGACACTCTCTTCTCTATAGCTCCAGATCTGCAAATGAAGTTAGTGGGATTGTGGAATGCTCACTGTCATCTCTCTCCTTCCAGATGTTTAGCTCTGGGATATGTGAGGTTAATGTCCTTTATCCCTTCTCTGAATTCTTGAAAAATTTTTACAAATTTCCATAATGCTTTTGTGGGAGCCACAGAGGCTGATAGAAGCAAACTGGTAAGGGGATGTTTATCAAAGAAATGTCTAAGTTGTCACAAAGCACTGTCTTCCTGGTATGTCTGGATTTGAACATATGAATGCTGTTTATGTAGAAGATGTCACTCATTCAACCACATGCTCATTTGATGCCCTAGAATGTGGTAAGAAGATGTGTGTTCTGAATATACTCTGTGCCCACACTCCTAGAATTAGAAAATTATTAGATCAGATTGTAACATGTAGATGAATTTTATGCATTGAAATTTCATTGCAAGAGTAGGCATGAGTGTTCTTCACAAAAGCTGAGGAATCAGGACCCGATGTAGAAGTAAGGTTACTGAAAGCTGTGTTGAAAAGTACCAACAGAGACCACTTTTCCCTGACCAAGCTACAGAGGAAATGTTTTCTCCTTTAAGAACACATTCTCTTTCAATTTTATGTGCACAAAAATCCTTGTAATAGTGTCAAAGATCCCTTTGCCATGGCACTCAGAATGAGCAGACTCTGTACGAACCTACATGGACAACAAGCAGACATTCTGAGATGTCTGGGCTCTGAGAAATGATTGGGTCAGGGCCTTGAGGTGGTCAGATCCTGGAAGCCTGGTTCATGCATGTTCACTGAAATCTACAAAATACTGGCATTAGCCAGAGAAATGCTGCTCTGGCAGTGGGAGATGTACAACAGGTACATTCTCTCCTGTGATACAATGTAGAGAGGCAGAACACATTCACAAACACGCAGTGCTTGTTAGCCTGTAAGACCTGAGACCTTCTGTGTGACACTTCCCAGTGGGCAGATCATGAAGAGATTTCCCATGCTGCTTCACAGAGCCTGAGCTCTTGTACTCAAGTTTTAATTTTTTAATGTCATTGTATCAAGAGGTTTGTGATATTTAAATGATAGAAAGCTCTTGGCTCAGCTCTAGAGACTCAGGTACTAAATACTCAAGAGGCTGCAGCAATGTAGATGATGAATCCTATTACAAATATTTTTGTTATGGTGATCTTGTTGTGTCTCGATGTATTACTTTGTGAACACCACTTTATAGAGGAGGAAGGGAACCCTGTGGAGCTCAGATGTACAGCTCAAGACCAGCTAGATATACCCCTAAGATGAGACTTCAGAAGCCACTCTGCTCTCTGCTAGAACAGGTACACTTTACCAGCCACAGTTGGTCACAGAAATGTGGCCTTTTATTGTGTAAATGTGATAAAGAGTGTTGCAGAACAGGGGGTGGGGTGGGAGGGAAGGTAGGGAGGAGTGAGACTGGTCAGTATGTATTATGGACATGTGTGAAACCTTTCAAGAACAAATTCAATGAATAATTAAAAACAAATGTTCTCCACATGGGTCCTGGCATGTTTTGTGGTCAATCAAGGTAGCAGTAGGTTGGGGACACAGATTTTACCACCTGGAATTAGGTTGGCATCTGACAAGAATGCTATCAGGGCATTTATAAGGATGTGCACTAAGGTAGATCTATTTAATGGTAACTTTGTCGCCAGCACCATACGGCTCTGCATGCTGCCTTTTACCTAATGGAAGAAATGATTGTAACCAGCTACAGATTTTTAAATTGAGCTTTGCAAAAGTAAGCCATTTGTCTAAGGTGAACCCCATCAAACGTCTGGCAGTGTTTGAATCTAAAGCTGATGTGCCTTTCGTCAACCCCCCTGCTGCCAATTGCACAGTATTCCTTAGTGTCCTCCTCCAGACTTTCAAGAAACGCCTTTACCGCAGCATCACCTGAGAAAGAGACTGGTGCAGAAACAGCGCACGGAATAAGTGGACACATCGGAGAACTACTGTTCTCTGTTTTGTTTATCTGTGAAAATAGAAGTAAAAAGAAGAGAGAGACAGACAGGTGCCTTATCGCTGAGTGACATCTGCAGGCAGCTCAATGACATTAAGATTGGAATTTTCATGTGTCACACATTTCATGGGAATTCTACTGTATGTGGAAAGCATCAATATCCTAAAAGAACAAGTGACAATGAGGGTGAAAGAAACAAATGATACTCACTCCTTAGACCCTCCATTTCCTGGTCAGGGAACAGGAAAGACCTGGTGTGATATAGCACCCCTGGTCAATCATTCTATCCATCCACCCATCTATACACACACAAGCATACACACAGGCACACATAAACACACATATTGACCCACATATACATATGTACATGCATAATAAAGCCATTCATCCACAAACCCATTCACACATCCACCCATTCATGTTTATTCAGCAGATATTACTAAATTCTTTGTTCAGATCAGGGGTTGAAACCACAAATAAGACACAGACCACAGACATGACTTAAAGATGCTCATTGTCTTGCTGAAAGCTAAATACCGAGTCCCAAGTATTTTGATAGGCACTTGGGTGCTATGGCACCCAAGAAGAGAGGGATTTAAATAAACAGAGGAGTCAGGTGAGGCTGAGGCTTCCTGAAAGAGCAAGCTGTGAGCTGTGCTGGAAGACAATGTTTGCTGGAGCTTTCGTTCTGGAATGACAAGTGAGGCCGTCTTTCTCAGCTGTTGTGAGGGGGACAGGAATGCTGGGTGTCTTCATTACCAGCTACCAGATCTAAGTGATACAATCATCGGCTTTCACATTCGATTGCTGTTCTTATTCTCTTACTTTTGTCTTAGAAATGCTGTCCAAGCGTTCTGTCGTGCATTAACAGCAGCTGCTTGTCACTACTTCTAAGTAGAAAATAACACAATTGTTATCCATTCTTTTCACACTACAGATAGAATGAAGCATCACCAAGACAGAAATAATGCAGAGAACGAGGCCGGATCCTGTCAGATCTCGTTTCATTTCTTCTCATTGCAAAACCTAGCACAGAGTTTTAGAATCTAAAAGCGATTCCTAATATTTTTTTCCCTTGAAGGAAAATAACTTTGTCAGTCCAGTGCTAACTAATGCCACTTACATTAATATTGAGATACTTTCTCAGGCATAAGAAACCATTAAATAAGAGTATAAATATCACATCAAGACTTCTGAGTCCTGTGTAGATTATTAAAACAATTTTCTTTGTTAGAATTAATGTGTATGTGCATTTGGAGTTTTATTTTCAAACTATGATGAAATAGTGAACAAAAGGATATTTTACACTATTAAAAAGAAGTTAATCATATCTTTCGAGAACTTCCTAAGCAAATGTTCTCTGTAAGTCTCTATGTTGCATGTAGATGTGCAGATAAATGTTAAATTAAACCTCAACCCCAGGCTTTGAGAGCTTCAAGGGGTAGATTATGGCAGAGCAGGCAGTAAACCAACAGTCATTTAGCAAGGCGTGGGCAGTCATGCTGAGCAATGAGAAAGTAGCCTGTGAGAGAGATGATGTAAGAGTCCATGGGCTGGAGAGATGACCCAGAGACTACGCGTGCATACTCCCCTTACAAAGGACCCAAGCTCAGTTCACAAAACCCAGGTGGCTCCGAACCACATGTAAATCCAGTTTCAGGGAATCCAGCCTCCTCTTCTGGCTTCCTCAGGTACCTACACTCACATGCGTAAACCCACACACACACACACAGACACACACACAGATATACACACACACAAAAAAAATAAAAATAAAGTACTTGAAATATGGTTAAAAATAAATAAATAAAAATGCTTAGGGGTAAGGATCATCAGAGAAGGTGTCATCGAGCTATATTTAAAACCAGGAAAAGCCTTTCCCATAAAAATAAAGAATTGCCAACTGGACATAGTGGAATATGTAAGGACACAGGGAGACAACAGTCGAGGCAGAATCTGTGAAAGACTGTAGTAAGTGAAACTGGCAGCAGGAGGAATTGCACAGGTTGTGGGGAGGATGTAAGTTACTGTCAGGTTTATGGTCCTAGAGTACATACTATGTGAACACAGTTCATCATAATCATGGATGGTCCAGTGATGAGCAGATGAATGGACAGGAAAGAAATTGCAGCAGAGAAGGTCTGGGAATTTGCATGATACAATGTCACTCAGGACTCTTGGGGTGCAGAGGAAGACCATGCATATCCGCCTCCTCTGTGCAGGAAGCTCAGCACTGCCAGGGAGAGCGATGCGGCTAGGAGGATGGCAATCTTTATGATTTCCAGTAGGACTCTACCCCTAAGTGCTTGACACTCTTTCCACCCCTGAAGATCAAACATGATTGTTGTTGTAGCTGTTTGTTTGTTTGTTTGTTTGCTTGTTTGCATTCACTCCCTCCTCATCCTGCTTCACAGAGCTGAGCTCAGTCCTACACTGCCTTGGTTTCTTTCTCTGCCTAAGACCTTGCCTGCATCTGTCTCTCATTTGTGTCTCACCTTGTTAAGCTATAAGGACGGGGAAACAATAGTCCATACCCAGCAGCAACATTCAGGGGAAGATTGCACAGCACAGCAGGCAGGTGTTACACACAGGGACTGAAGCTTGTCAGTCTTGTTGCTGTTCTGATGTCTGTCACTGCCTCAACCTTGTCCTCAAAGTCCCATCGCAAGCCCAGCATCCTACCCTGAATGCAAGTTTGTCAGTCCACACACTATTTTAACAGTGGGGAGCAGCAATGCTGCCAGAGTTTGTCCTTGGTCACCCCATCTTTTTCCCTCTTTCACCTTCTGGCACATTTTTATTCTTTCAAAATTGATGTCACCTTTATGACCAGGGTTTTTAATACATGGTTAGTTATCAATAAATATGTGTGGAATTAATTTAAATTAATAATAATTATTAAATTTAATTTAAATTAATGTCTTCATAAGGATACAACATTGAGCAACAATGAGTGGTTTTGTTTTTGTTTGTTTTTTTTGAGGCCAGGATACGTTAGAATCTAAGGATTACTATATCCAAAAAAAATGGTAAAATTCAGCAGAGGAAGTTGCCTGTACCTGTGTATAAAATATATTGCACCTCAAGCCATCTCTCTTAAGATAAATTGAATTAGTATAATTTTATTTACAATAAATTCTTTTATGCTAGTTCATAAAATAGAAATAGGAGAGAGAAAAAAAATGGGCTGGATGGATGGATGTGGATCCTGGCCTATCTACCATTACAAGTAGTTCAATCCGGGTGTGTAAAAGATGTGTGGGACTCGTTCATGAATCTCCTCTCAGTGAGAAACAAAGAGTCATTCAGGCTCCACAGCTGGTAGTAAACTGTGAAGCAAGTAGCCTATTTAGAGTAGCACAGAAATCATCATTATAGCTCATAAGTAGCTCATTGAAGAATCCCCACACTGCTTTCTCATCGTTGTCTTTGTGTGCAAGGACAGCAGCATCTGAGTTGACAATGGGAACAGCCAGTCAGCTTCTCCATGTCCTGTTGCTGCAGTGCTACAAAGAGTAGAATCGTATTTCTGGGCTCGCTCCATTCACAGAACTATAAATGGACTTGCCACATCTGCTTTGCTTATTGATTCATCCACTGATGGACTTGCTGATGAACTCACTCATTCATGTTCTCAGACGTGCTCTGAACAGAAGAGACCAAATGGTCTTTTTCAACCAGTGAATCTTAATCACAAAGCCCCAGCACCACTACACGGCAGCAAATCCGTCCCTGGGGTCCCTGGGTCCTTCCTAATGTCTGCAGCTGCTCAATTGGGGTCCTTATTGCCACTTAGCTGCAGCAGGTACTCCCAGTCTGACTAATATTAGAGTGGGTACCATGGCATTGTATGCATGCCTTTTCCTGAAGTGACATGAACACATGTCTATTCACGCCACACAGGACACCAAAATCAGATAAAATAAATAATTCCACTCAGTCTAGCTCAGTGGGTCTACCAGCTTTCTTACAGAACCACACATCACTCAAACGAAGTAGTACCACAAAAATCTCCATAGTAGCATAGGCTGTGATTCTTAAAAGCTATGTCCCTGGAGCTCCCTACATAGCTCGCAGGCAGCTCTACTGAAGAGTATCCTCTTCCCCAGAATTATCTGCTGCTTATATAGCCTCAGAGAGGGACTTTGTGAGCTGTGTAAATTTTTTTAAGAGTTCTTAAAAATTCCTTATGCGTTTGATGGATCTCTTTCCCCCACCACCATCCTTTGTGAGGAACTGTTTAGATCTGGAGGAAACAGTTATACTTATCTAGAAAACAGATTTAAGGCAAGGGAGTCAACTGGAGCAGTAAACAGTCCCTAGCACTACCCCAGCTGGCATAGAGAGAGCAGACTTCAGTGCTCCTTACAAGTAGCCTCTGGCCTTCACCTCTGCCCAATGCGACACTTAGAAACACTACAGCCAAAATTCCTGTACTCATCTTCAACTTCAGCCACAAAACTGAAAAGCTCCCCAAACCACGCCTTTAGATTTTAGCCAGAGTGTTTATACATTGTCAATTTAGACAAACCACTCTTCCCTATTCGAGACTCTGGTCCTGCTGGAGCCAGACTGCCATGGTTTGAATAGGAATGACCCCAATGGATTCATGTGTTTGAATGCTTGGCCACAGGGAGCGACACTTATCAGGAGGTGTGGCCTTGCTGGAGGAAGTATGTCACTCTGGGAGTAGGGGCTTTTAAGGTCTTATGTGTTCACGCTGTATTCAGTGTGGTCCAGTCTCCTTCTGCTGCTTGTGGATCAAGATGTAGAACTCTAGGCTCCTCCCACACCAAGTCTGCCTGCATGCTGCCGTGCTTCCCACCATGATGATAACGGACTGAACCTCTGAAACTGTAAGCCAGCCCCAGTTAAACGTTTTTTAAATTTAATTTTATTTTTTACTTATTCACTTTACATCCCGCTAATTGGCCCCCTCTGGTCACCCCTCCCACAACCTTTCGCCACCCCCTCCCCTTCTCCTCTGAGTAAGTGGCGGCGTCCTGGCTATCACACCCCTGACTCTAGCACTTAAGACCTTTTGAGGCTAGGTGCTTCCTCTCCCACTGAGGCCAGACAAGGCAGCCCAGCTAGTAAAACATATCCCACATACAGGCAACAGTTTTTGAGGCTTTCATGAACCAAGACTCTGAACGTTAATTTTCACATGATTATGCTGGAGTGCATCTCCTCTCCCATTCATCCTCCAACCTGCAGGATGTGTCATCTAGGGATGATGTTTCATGAAAATCACAAACAGACATTGTACTGTGTATGGTGAATATCTAAGAGATTAAGGGGAAATATGACCACATAAGGAGAACTTAAGGCTGGGTATTCTTACAAACACTTATTAGACCCAGCCAGGATTCAGACCCACATTCATTACTCCACAGAGAGCATTCCCTCATTATTGCTCTGGCAGAAGAACCAAGGCCCCTTTGACACTTCCTTCCCTAGGAGATACTACCAGATACAGAGCTACAGGAAACAGCTGTGGAGTAACAAGGCCATGGTAGCTGATGCAGTTAAACCCACAACCGCTCCAGACCTCTCTGAGCCTGCCTTCTCCACTGTAAATGTAGATACCAGCATCTTGGTGAGTTCTAGATGCCATAGCAAAGTACTGCAGCCTGGAGGGCTTGCACACCAGGCCTTTCCTCTATGATTCTGGAAACGGGAGGTCTACAGTCAAGCTGTTGACAGGGTTCCTTGTTTCTAAGCTTTCTCACTTTGCTTTATTGATGGCCACTTTCTTGGCACATGCCCACATGGCCTTCCCTCTGGGTAGCTGTCCTGACCCCTTCACCAGACAGACTAGAAAATGCACAGCAACCTCATCTAGCCTTAATTATACCTTGAGAGGTCCTTCCTCCAGCGATGTAAATTCTGGGCACTAGAGAAGACTCTGATGAGAATTTTAAAGGAGACATGATTCAGCCCAGGCAGCTAATAACTACAATTTCACAGAGATTGGCAAGAGCTGATAAAATAATGAAATCTTAAAAATGAAACTCAATATCCAGGTATACTAATGCATGCCTGTAACCCTACCACTTGGAAAATGGAACCAAAAGGATCAGCTCAAGGCAAGCCTGTACCATACCATGCTATAGCTACCCTGTATCACATGAAAATGTTTCTCAAAGAAGAGACAGAGAAAAGGGGGGGCTGTGAAGAAAAACTCCAAAGTTCAAAAGTGAAAATAACTCACCTACAATGTGTCTCCTATAATAACCAATCTTAATCTCAACTTTTACATCCTCATTGTAACGGGAATTTAAAAAAAAATGCAACCCACTCTACTCTCTGACTCAGAGCTCTGAAATCTCTCCAGTTCACTAAGTTCCCACTGGCAGGTTACTACCACACCAGCCCCATGCTTCGAAACTCCCTCAGCCTTTTGAGGTGCACTTCTTACAAACCCATGCTTTTCTCTTTGGAATCCAGTTGAGTCTCTGTGTGTGAAGGAAAACATCCCACACACATACAAACTTAGTTCAGAATCACTAGTAAGTCAATCACTGAACACAACAACTAACATCTAAATTACAAGGCACACTAAGTTAAATCCTCTGGAAGCAGATCCAAACGGTCCCACCACCTGAAATGGGGTCTCCACTATCTATATCTTTGCCTCCATCTCCTGTCCTCCAGCCTTTCCCTGTCCAAAAGCCCATATCTCTCTCCTGCCTCTTCTCTTCCTCTCTCCAACCTGGAAGTCCCTCCTATTTGCCCAGTGATTGGTTTCTTTATTCATTAGAAGGGTCCTATGAAGTCCTGAGTGTGTGATTCATTCCTTGTCCCAGATAAACCCTCTTGAGAGCTGAATTAGCATAAAAATACAAACAGTGTTTTCCTTCAAGCAGCGGCTCAATTGGGTTCCAGAGAGAAAGGTACAGAGGTAAAGCATGGGTTTGCAAGAAGTGCACCCCCAAAAGGTTGTGGGAATTTTAAAGCGTGGGGATGGGGTGGTAGTGACCTGCCTGTGGGAACTCAGCGAGCTTGGTGGAGAAATTTTGGATTATGACCCTTCTAATGAATAAAGAAACCAATCACTGGGCAAGTAGGAGGGACTTCCAGGTTGGAGAGAGGAAGAGAAGAGGCAGGAGAGAGATATGGGCTTTTGGACAGGGAAAGGCTGGAGGACAGGAGATGGAGGCAAAGATATAGATAGTGGAGACCCCATTTCAGGCGGTGGGACCGTTTGGATCTGCTTCCAGAGGATTTAACTTAGTGTACCTTGTAATTTAGATGTTAGTTGTTGTGCCCAGCGATTGACTTACTAGTGATTCTGAACTAAGTTTGTATGTGTGTGGGATGTTTTCCTTCACACAGAGACTCAACTGGATTCCAAAGAGAAAAGCATGGGTTTGTAAGAAGTGCACCTCAAAAGGCTGAGGAAGTTTCGAAGCATGGGGCTGGTGTGGTAGTGACCTGCCAGTGGGAACTTAGTGAACTGGAGAGATTTCAGAGCTCTTAGTCAGAGAGTCTCCATGAGGTGGGAACAGTCCAGCCATGCCTGCCAGTGCCTGGCCAGCCTGCCCACTGGGGCCTGCCAGTATAGAGTTGATTGCATTTTTAAAAATTCCCACTACACTTCACCCATAAATCAAGTTAATTTTTAATATCAGTATTTTTATGACTTTAAATACAGAGGTCTCTGTGTGTCATGAGTTTGTGTATGCATATTTTACATATTATGGGCACTCACATGTATGGGAGTGCACAGTAGTTGCTATCATGCTATAACATACAAACACAGGAGTGCATATGTTCATCTCTCTCTCTCTTTCTCTCTCTCTCTCTAACTCTCCCTCTCTCTCTCTCTCTCTCTCTCACACACACACACACACACACACACACACACACAACTAAAAATTGAAGCCAAAAAGGAAATGTTGATAGAATAATATGGAAAGGACTTGAGCACTGTGCATTGTAACATAAGCTTATCTGGGTCAGTCAAATGTTCCTCAGTCTGGGAATTCCATTATTAAAGTAGAATCTGATAAAAATTTCTAAAAAGTATCACCTAGATTTCCTATCATAACATCTTCATTTTCCATGAAGAATGGGGTTCAAGGTCATGAATTATGTTTTGACCCTTGAATTGGGAAGTAGAGGATAAATATAGGAGACAGAGTAAGAAGAAAAACTCCAGACTTTGAAATCCTCATGAAGAATATGAAACACACAAAGTGTGCTTTATAAATATGTCCTGGTTTTACAGCTGCCCGAGATAAGCATTTGTGTAACTTATTTGGGATGTTAAGCTATTTATCTCAGGAAGCCAGAAGGAAAGGTCATTGTGCTGATTTCCACATTCATGACTGCTGCCCACAGCATGATATGTTCTACATCTGACAGCAGGGCAGTGCTGTTGCTCGCAGTATATAAATCATGGCTTTCTTCTTTGCTTAAAATGGAGTTGACAATACTGGCTTCAAACATTCAACTACCCGCTAATATTGGTTTCTTCATATGTGTCATCATGGTTTTCAAACAATATTCAGCTTCAATGTCTGTTTGAAAGCAACTAAAATGCATGAGATTCTGACTAAAAAAATGCCCAGGATCATAGCCTTTGTTGAACACTGGGCAAGGTGACCCAGGGTAGAAACACTTGCTTCAGAAATCTGGTCACCTGAATTCAATCCCCAAACCCACAAAAAGCTGGGTTCAGCCGCATGTACCTGTAATGTCCACAGTTCTATAGTAAGACATCTGGCAAAGATGGGAGAACTACCCCAATGGGGGCCCTCCATCAATAGATTAACAAATAAAAGAGACCCTCCTTTGGCAAGATGAAAACAGAGAACCAATTCCTGAAAGTTGCCCCCTGACCTCTACACATGTGATATATCTGGCATACACTTCACAATGATAGTAAATTAAGCAAGAAAAAAAACTCCCCATCCAATGTTTCCCTTATACTTAGTGGATAACAATTTACATGCAGTAGTGTACACATATCTAAACCATATAACTCAATGAATCATCCTTACATCTATGGAGTCTCCTAGGAGGAAAAAAATGAGGGGAATTTGCATCACACCCTTGTACAGCACCCAGTTAACAAGACTAAAAGACTAACACTGCCTGTTCTCAACCCTCGTGTGAAAGGAACCACCAGCTACAGACTCTCTGGCTTCCTTCCCGTGCCATCAAGTTTTAAGCTTCTTCCACCTTCTCTAAGTCCCTGCTGCCTGTGACCTAACCTCAGAATTGTCTAGTAGCTTGTCAACTAGTGTTTCGATTTTACTTCAGTTCAGGGTTGTTACTTTTTTTTAAATGTCATTTTTCTCCAATTCTTGGAAACATGCTTGATGCTGTTAAATTTTAGTTACCCTGGTAGTTGTGACCTTAATATATTGTTTCCAGCTTGTCTTCTTTAGCAGCTAACGTTCAGAAGGTTTTTACATGGTTATCCACTTTCTGTATATTTTACTTGAAAATTTTGTGAAGTATTTTTAAAGCACTTTCATTTTTAAAATTAAGGTTGTAGTTTTAATTTTATTTCAGATCAGCATGCAAAATAGTGTGTTTCCTACATGTCATTATATTTCATTCTAATTCATCTGCCTCTCCTGATCCCCCCCCCATGCCCCAAGACCCCTTCTCTGGATTTCCTTCCTTCCCTCAGCTTCCTCATCACATGCACCCCATTATTTTTTTCTATTTACCACTTTTCTTATGGCATCTTCCTACCTTTTCAAGATAGCTTTTGTGGTGTAGATTTTAGTGAAGATTCCAGGGGCTGCTGAGACAGATGTGCATTCTGTACATGCTGGATGGATATTGTATCTATCAATTAGGTCCATGCAATCTATAGCATAGTTTACCTCTGACATTTCTTGAATTTCTAGTTTAGATGAACTGTTTAGGGACAAAACCATGACAGTCACACAACAAATTATTACTGTATCAGGATCTACTTATTACTGTATCAGGACCCACTGTGTTACTGCATCAGGACCCACTATTACTGGATCAAGACCCACTATATTACTGTATCAGGACCCACTGCATTACTGTATCAGGACCCACTATGTTACTATATCAGGACCCACTGTGTTACTGTATCAGGACCCACTATATTACTGTATCAGGACCCACTGTATTACTGTATCAGGACCCA
>NW_021604596.1:8845840-8853657 GCF_004785775.1 Grammomys surdaster
ACTATATTACTGTATCAGGACCCACTGTATTACTGTATCAGGACCCATTGTGTTACTATATCAGGACCCACTGTATTACTGTATCAGGACCCACTGTGTTACTATATCAGGACCCACTGTATTACTGTATCAGGACCCACTGTGTTACTGTATCAGGACCCACTGTGTTACTGTATCAGGACCCACTGTGTTACTGTATCAGGACCCACTGTGTTACTGTATCAGGACCCACTGTGTTACTGTATCAGGACCCACTGTGTTACTGTATCAGGATGCACTATTACTGTATCAGGACTGTTTTGTCCATTCCTGTTTATTTTATGAAATTGGGAGCCCCAATATTTGGTACATCTATATTCATAATTTTTATATATTTTATTAAGTATTCCCCTTATTAAAATTAACAGACTTTTTTTATTTCTTCTGGCTAATTTTAGTTTGAAGTCTATTTTCTCAGGTGATAGAATTTGCTTGATTGATTGATGTTAATTCTTAAACTCTCAATCTATGGCTATCTTTACCAGTAGGGAGTATCTCCTGGTAAATACAATAGACAGGTGGTATTTTTAATCAAGTTCACAGTCTGTATCTCTTTTATCAGTGAGTGGAAACAAAATGCAGTTAAAGCTACTGTTGAGAGATGTTCACTGACCCTCATAATTGTAGTGGTTATTTTATTGTTTGTTCTTTGCTTTCTACCCTACTAGTTTCGTGTGGTTACTGGATTACTGTTTTGGACATGATGGATGCCTTTCTAGCTCTTCTTTGTTCAAATAGTCTTCTTATGAAATGTACTCTGCCCTGTGTTTTGTGCCTGAACCTTCCTTTCTCCTCTGTGTATAGTATTTCTTTAAGTATCTTCTGAACTGCTGGCTTCTGGTCATAAACTGCCACATTTTGTCCTTGTCTTGAAATGCCCTTATCTCTCTGTCAATATTAAAGGTTCACTTGCTGGATACACCCATTTTGACTGACAGTTCCTTGCTCTCAGAACTTAAAATGCATATTTCACACTTTGCTGGCTGATTGATCACTGACTGATATGACCTAAACCATTTGTTTCTACCCTTGTGATTGAGTTGGTATTTACCTTTTTTTCTTGTTTTGAGACAGGGTCTCATAGATACTGGCTAGCCTTGAACTGTATGACTCTCTTATGGTTTGCCCTGCTGCTAGGGTATGTCCGATGTCCTCTGTTGTGCTCCCAATGGCAGTTCCCTTTCTTGCATACCAGAGGCCCTGCTGCCACACTTAGAGTTGTACACTGTACAGGCTTGGAAGCATCTATCACCACATAAGATTCTGCAGTCATATCCTCTGTAGTAGGTAACGCTGAATGTGTCTCCAAGTACATTGGGAATGTGAGTGACAATCTTGCCTATCTTCACACTTTCAAGAGTCTTAAATATTAATCATGCTGCTGGAGGGACAGTACTGTGGGCATCTCACACAGCCCTAAAATCAGAATCTCATCTTCTACAGCTTTGGAAGATCAATTTTGACTCACTCATTCACCTGAGGCACAAACCTGTCAGATTCCAGGACTTTCTTCAATTTAGAATCTGCTTCTAGCAACCAAGGGTGGAACTATCTATCCTTACAACTTCTTTGTCTAGGGTGAGTTTCCTGTCACTGGCACCCTCTCCTTTATCTCTGGGCATTCTCTCATCTAGAGGATGAAAATGCTAGAATATAAACTTGATGAAATAGAAAACAAATTATTGTTAATGAAGTCAACTTTTTCTAAGATTAGCAAATTAAAATGCCTCTTTTTTTGTTTTTTGCTTTGTTTTGGTTTGGTTTGGGGTTTTACATTTTTATTGGCAAGCAAGAAGGAAGGCACCTCTTCCATCAGCAAGAGCATTCCACAGGTTCTTCAGCCATTCCAGATTTGGGCCCAGAGGCTCCTGTGGGTGGCTGGACACATTAGGCATATTTCCATTATCGTGCACAGGCAATGGGTAGTTGTAGGGTGGGGCCTGGTTGATCATGCCAACATACATGGTGTAGGGGTTAACTATGGGCATTATAGTGAGGCTCCCGATGGAGAAGAACACCACTAGCACCAGCTCCTTAGCCCAGGCATTCTTGAGGAAGGAGTCCTCTTTAAAATGCCTCTTAGGAAAGAAACATAAAGTAACAATTTAAGCACTTCAAAAAACAAGGTCAATCTAATAGGTGCTATAGGTCTTTAAAAAATAACATATGAATATTTTTAAAACATGAAAATCAAATTCATATAAAACATGAAAATCCAATAGAAAAATCTTTTGAACATGAAACCAGTTGTAGTTGGCTTAGAAAGGAACAACAAATCTGAATAGTCTTATTGATGAAGTAGATATTAGAGTAACCTAAAACATATTACTGAAAAAATTATATAGCCAATGCTTTCAAGAATTAATCCCCATAATTAAAAGAAAAATTATCACCAATATTGCAGGAAAGGGAAGGATATTCATCGTTTTTCTACATCACAAACAAAATCTTCAAACCTTCAAATTAAACAGATTGGATTTAATAGACAAATTCAGTTTATTCCAATAATGTAAAAATGGCTTAACAACCAGAAAGTAAGCTACACACATTTTATTTTACATTCTTTAAAACTAGAGGAAATTATCTATCAATTTCAAATGATACTAGAAAACAGTTAATAATATTCAGACCTGTATGTGATGTAAAACACTTAAAAAGTAAGAATATAGGTTGGGGTGAACATCACAAATCCATACAGCCAATAACAAAATCAGTGTGTGTGTGTGTGTGTGTGTGTGTGTAAACGCGCAATATATATATATATATATATATATATATATATATATATATATATACTGGGAAGCAATCCTAAGTCCTTGTGAATACTAAGCAAACACTAGGCAGTTGAGCACTAGCCCTGAAGAACTGTCTCTAATATGCAACATTGAGGTATTTTATTAATAGACGGAATGAGACAAACTTTATTTGCATGTCTATATACAGTGCCATGTACACATGAAACTCCTACTATGTAGTAGGAATAAGGAGACTATTAGAAATATAGGCCTACCTAAAATTAGCAGAGTAGTTCCATGGGGAGAATACACCTAGAAAGTATCAGAATATAAGAACATATCACGTGATGGGACTCAGGAAAGAATATAGATTTAAAAAGACTTAGGACCCAGTGCTGAAGCCTTACGGTACCTGCCTTCAAGCCAAAGAGAAGGCCAGAAAAGCATCCTAAGATAGTCATGCTGGCATTGCCAGGAAGAGTCTAATCTTCCCTCCCTGACCGGCTTCCCTCGGAGCCACAAGTTCACATCTCCTGCAGACATGCCACCTCCTGCTTCCTCCTCCCTGCCTGGGACTTCTCTTTGGGTTGCCATCTTGAGGTCTCGTACTGTTGTATGAAGTTTCTGCTATACCCACCTTTGCTCCAGGAAGGTGACTGTGCTACCAGTCCTCAGCCAGCTTCCTTTGAATCCTTGGATAAAAGACATACACACAGTTGTTCCTTTTCAACTTACCTTCTTGGCACAATTGCTGGGCACTACTATCTCTTACCTGGAAAAGCATGCCCTTAACAATTTCTTATCTCTGTCTCTCCCACTTGCCCTAAACTTCAGTGACTAATCCCATCTGGCTCTTGACCACCGGCTTGTAGTAGTGGCCAGAGGCCTCAGCTCCCCCAGAAACCTCACATGGTTGCCTGGTTCTCCTCTCTTCAAAGCATGGCAAACTCTGTTCTCCTTCATTGTGTCTCCCTGCCTGCCTCCAAGGACCTGGAAGTCCAGTCTGTACCTTCTGCCCAGCAATTGGCCCATGGCATTCTTTACTGACAGGTCAAGAACCAATTGGGGAACAGGACCTTAACATCAGCACTGCCCCCTACATCTTACACTTTCCCCTCACTAAATCCAGATTGCATCAGCTTTCGATCAATTGACTAGTATATCTCATTGTTTATATAATGTACTTCCTTGTTATATATATTCCTAAATGCTGAATATGAAGTTAATGGGACATGAATATTTACTCCAGTAGTTTTATGTGGGACCTAGGATATTGCTGCTGAGACAGTACCTGCTAAACTGAATGACTTAGGAGGTTGATTTTTTTTCTTTGAAAAAAATAGAATTAGTGGTCTCCTCATTACACGTGACACCAAGATAAAACAGTTGTGCTATATATGTAGTCAGAATATTTTAATTTATATTTTGAGAAATATTTTTGAAGTATCATTAATAAGATATATTGTCATGGTAATTTTAAAAGATAACCTTTGCACACTTCTGAAACTTCTGGAGATTGGTCCTGGAAACAGACTTTAGACTACAAGTTGGCTCTATAATGGTTCATATGATAGGATTCATTTCTAAGTAGAGAACTCATCAGTATCCCTGACATCATCACGTGCATCCACAGATGTGGCTTTCATTCACCTCACCAGCCTCTACCAAGTTCCTGATGCCTAAACAGTGATGGATGCTGGGAACTACACTTGTAACCTCTGCAAGAACAGTATGTGCTCTTAACTTCTTTGCCTTCTCTCCAGCCCTGAGAATACATAATTTCTTAAGAATTTACAAGAATACCATGTACCACCCTAACAGTATTATCTGATGCTCTTACATGTTAAGAGCAGTGTGAACACAATTGCATTCCAAAATACCTACAGTGGTATCATTTCTGTGTTGGACAATTACTCTGAGATCACAAAGGTGTAGCTTGCATGAATTAACTATTGAGAAATTACTGCTGTAAACATATAGCAAGCCACATATACAGTAAGTGCTTGTAACGTTGCCATCCATTGCCTACAGCCACTTTCATTCAGGTAATGGTGCCCTAGGGACTGACACTGTGAATTTGATCTCCTCGTGGGGTTTATAGCTTCATGTCTTAACCCGAATAACATGGCTGACACAGAATGGATCATAGGTCATGAAACACAACTAATTTTGTTTTTATTCTCAGCAAGTCTGCACTCACTTTATTTTAAGAGATGTCTCTCTAAATAAAAGTGTCAATTATTTGGAGTATCCACATGAAGAACTTTATAGACTAACCTGGCCTTCAGCCTAAAACTATTCTGAGTTAACTCTAGTCTCCTGCTAACATTTCAAAGTCCTCATGCTACTAATGCTCTCAGTGCTATTCCTGAGTTCAAGTGCCCAACTGTAAAATGTGCAACAATTCTTGCTGGGCTTTTCCCCCAGAACATACAAAGCAATGGTTTCCTGCTGGATTTGCATGCATGCATATCATATTTCTTAGCTTTGACTTGTTGGGCTCCCAGTTTTCTTCTGTGGGCTTCCCCACTGTCTCTTCCTCGGTGTCTTTCTTTCTCTGAAGAGTGTCCCCTTCTACTTTCATGCCACATGGATTCTGTGATCTTCCTCTTTCCCTTCCTCCTGGAACTCTCATCATCCCTTCATCATCCCTTCATCATCTCTTTCTATTCTCATCACACACACCTGTGCACATATATAGACACACACAGACACACAGGCACACAGGCACACACACACACATGTGCGCACACACACACATATAACTATAGGTCTGAAGCTGAGTGTAGTGGCATACACCTGTGGTCCCAGTACTTTGTGGGAAATTTGTTTTCTAGATATAATTTTATAACAGTGTCCTGCACACGAGAGAAAATGAGACATTTGTCTTCTGAAGTTTCCCTTGTTTAGCTTAACACACTGATCTCCGATTTGTCAACTTTCCTTAAAATGGCATACACATCTTGCAGTTTGTGTAGCAACAGCTACCTGGTACCCAGGGTTCTCCTACACTTGCTGTTCTGGTCTCACCTCATTAGGATTTGAACCCTGCTCTCAGTGCACTAACCATTGCCCTTTGCTTGAAAGCTTCCTCCACATAGTGTGGACTTACATGCCTTCAGTGGCAGGTCAACAGTGGTCATATTGCACAGGCTACAGCATGGTGACACTTGGACTCTTGCTGGCTCTGTCTTCAGAGAGATGAAAATATCATTTTTCTGACTTTGCTGGAACTCCTCTCATCGCCTCTCCCCATCTGAAGCCCTAGCACTCAAGTCCATTGAGTCAACTAACTTTTGAGTCAATTCTCCTACAAGTCCATTGTGTTTCCTAACTGTTGGGTCAACTCCCTTCTGCCTCCTGGCAACTTTGGACATTACCAACTCTTTATTCCATACTAAATCTGTCCTCCAGAATCTCAGTATTTTGATGGAGTTCCCTTGTAATGTAATCTATGTTCCCACCTGGTTCTGATCTTGCTGTTTGCTTTCCTTCTACCTTCTTAAAAATTCGGCCCTCGTATCCATTCTGCCATATATGGACATCTCCTTTTCTCATGACTATGACATCAGATTCTGTCCTCTACCCCTTTCCAATAAGGTCTCTTATGCATTAATGTGGAAAACTCAGTGCAAGCCTCACAGACAGATGCCTGACTCTGCTATGTTACACAAATTGAAATCCATTTATAAGGTGCATAGATTTTCTGTTCCAGTGCATACTGGAGAATACACAGGAATTGGACCAGCTGTACATCAGAGCATATTTCTAGATTCCTTAAAGTATTACAGCAACAGCACATTTGACAAAAATTATAACCTTCAGAAAAGATACTGTGGGTTCTAGGAATGTTGAGTTTGTTGGATTGAATAAAACATGAACACCCCGCCCCTGGTAGTAAATATCACAGTTGCGACTATACATTATATTTATAAAATAATTGACAGATATTTGGATCATTGCAGATTGGTAGAAACAAGAGGGGAGTGAGGTTAGTAGGCTCTAGTGTCTTCCTGTGAGGTGAGTAGGCTCCAGTGTCTGCCTGTGAGGTGAGTAGGCTCCAGTGTTTGCCTGTGAGGTGAGTAGGCTCCAGTGTCTGCCCCTGAAGTGAGTAGGCTCCAGTGTCTGCCCCTGAGGTGAGTAGGCTCCAGTGTTTGCTTTTGAGGTGAGTAGGCTCCAGTGTCTGCCTCTGAAGTGAATAGTCTCCAGTATCTGTTTCTGCTGTTGTTCCTGCCACCTGCAGAGAGAAGCATCTCTGACTGACACAGACAACAGGGACTAAGCTATGAGATTAAGTATAACTATTACAAGGCAATTTATGACCACATCACATCCATTTAGCAAAACAACAGCTGTAGAATCTCACTAGGTTCTACGGTATCCCCAGGCACAGGCTTTTAACTGTTACACTACCAGCCTTGAATACCTCCTGTGGGAAACTAAGAGGTCTCCGTTTCAATCAGAAACTCATTGGTTACTCCATACAGACTTGATATGACTGTTATACAACATTTTAAATCCTTACAAATTTGAGATTGTTTAAACACCTGGTTCTATAGTTTACTTTGTTTGGAATTTTTATTTTACAACACTGAGTATCAGGTGGATACGGCAATCATATTCTCTGTTTCATCTTGTACCTATTTTATCATTTTTATTGTACTATGTATTATATATTTTATGTATTGTAATATATATATATTGTATTATACTATGTATTATAATATGTATTTTATTTATTTGTGCATGTGAATGTGTGCACAAGCACACACATGACACTATGCATATATGGAGGTCAAAAGACAATTTGTGAGAATCAGTTGCCTCCTTCCACTGTGTGGGTCCCAGGGAGGCAGGGACCTTTACCTGCTGAGCTATGAGCCATACGCCATATTGACTGTTTTTAAAAGGTCACTTTTCAAGGCATTTATGACAATTCAGTCACAATCTCTTTTCAAACTTAGAGTTGAAAGCTGACATGGGCAATATGGCAGAGTAGGAGATACCAGCCTTATATACCACAGAAAAAGAAAGAGAGAGAGA
>NW_021604596.1:8853667-8875649 GCF_004785775.1 Grammomys surdaster
AGAGAGAGAGAGAGAGAGAGAGAGAGAGAGAGAGAGAGAGAACGAGGAAAGAAAAAAAAGAGAGCTAGCCATGAACAAAAATAGCTTAGAAAAGCTCAGGAGTCCAATTAAGAACATATAACAGCACAACTGAGCAAAAACTGAAGAAAGGGAGAGAAGGAAATAGGAGGGGCTTTTTGGCAGAGACCTCTCTCTCTCTCTCTTGCCCAGGAACAAAGGAGCTCAGGCTCACAGCTGTGAAACACACAACAGAGGCCATTACAGACTCAGTGGCCTACTCTATGTTGGTCTTCCTGGGCCAAGGCCTTTGCCACTGAAGGCTTCCCCGGTGCTCAGCAACTGCAGACTTCATAGGCTTTCACTGGGTCCCCTGTGGTGTTGCTCATATGACTTTGGCTACCTGTTCTGCAGTGAACCCTAGAAACCATCCTTACTGGCTTAATTAAAGCCTATTTCCCACCATGAACTCCAGAAAGGGAACTGCTCCTACATTCCCTCCCTTCCTCATGCACACAAAAGGAGCTACTCCTTAGCTAGCAGTGGAATCTGCCTCCTGCCAAAGTTTCAGAGCAGGAGCTGCAATGATTCCGTACCCCCAATCCTACTCCAGCCCCTTCTACTGGTGTTAGCACCTCAGTTCTGTTGTAGCCTCAGGCTCCAGCTTCCTGTAAACACTGGTACAATGGATGGAGCTGTGGCCACTCCTACATACCCATATTCCAGACCTCTGATCCATTGCCATTGAAGGGGAACAGCATGTGGACACTGCTACCACCATCTGTGGCAAGCCTACAAGCACAACTTGCTAATTCAAGCTTGTCATCCTAGCTACTCAAGAGACTGAGAAAGTGGACAGCAATTTCAAGGCTTGTCTGGGCTGTACAAGGAGTTCAAAACCAGACTGTATAACCTAATGATATTTTCTAAAAATAAAAAAGTTTTTGTTATTGTTGTTGGTTTGTTTTTTTTTTCTAAATAGGGAGTGGGAGAAGGCTAGGACACGGCTCAGTTGTAGAGTGCTTGGCTAGCATGCTGGAGGCCCTAGGTTTGATCCCTAGTCCTGGGGTGGGAAGATAGGGCAGTAGTATATCTCAGTGTGACAGCTTCTGCCTTTTCATTGAGTGCTTAGTTCCTTTATATCTAATTATTTATATGACTGCTTATGTCCACCATTTTACTACTGGTTTTCCATTGATCTGTCTTTTCCTCTCCACTAAAAAATTTTTGCTCACAGTTCAAGGGAGAAGTTCATCACGGTTGTGAAGTCACAGCTGCTGAAGCTTGCACACAGTCAGGAGGCAGAGAAACACAAATGTTCATTTTCATACATTTTTGATCTGCAAAAAAAATGAATTCTGTCTTTCTTAATTTTACTATACTATATTCAGACCAAAAAAAGGTAAGCTGTGAATTTTTAGTGTACTTTCTTAATAACTTATCTAGGATTCTTTAACATAGGTCTCTTGGTCTTGAGCAATCTCTGTAGTGTGTGTCTAGTGTAGTTCTGAGGTGAGGGGTTTTCTGTTCTTTTAACTGAACATGTTTTTATCTCACTTTTTTTTTGAAGGATGCTCTCATTGGTACAGAACTCAGAACTGAACCTTTCTTATCCTCTCATAGCTGTACAACTCACACCTGCATTCAAGTCTTCTCTGGGTCTGGTCATCCATATTACTGTTACCCTGTAGAGAACAAGACATTTTTGTCTCTTTTCAAGATTTTCTATCATTGATATTGAGCAGTTGGACTATGATATGCCTAAGAATTATACTCTCAGTGTTTATCTTTATTGGAATCTGCTGAATTTCTACAGGTATACATATATTCTATCATCGTCTTTGCAAATTCTGTTCTACTTTCTTTTTCCTGTTTCTTCGTGAGACTACATGTCTGCTACATTTTTGCAGCAGTGCCTAGTGGTCCTTAAAGATCTGTTCACTCACTATTTTTCATTCTCTGCACTTTCTATTCTACAGAGGAATGCAGATTTCACTAATCATTTAATTCACACACCTTTTTATTGATGCTTGATGTTAAATTCATGACATAAATTTTTATTGTTGAAAAAACAACAAAAATATTTATGTTATGTTAGTGCATTTCACTTTTTCAGTGAGGTGCTTTGAACAAGAATGGTCCCTGTAGGTTCATATATTTGAATGCTTAGTCACAAGGGAGTGGCACTATTTGGGAAGGATTCAAAGGTGTGGCTTTGTTGGAGGAAGTGTATCACTGAGGGTGGTAAGCTTTGAGCTCTCTCTCTCTCTCTCCCTCTCTCCCTCTCTCTCCCTCTCTTTCTCTTTCTCCCTCTCTCTTTCTTTCTTTCTCTCTCTTTCTCTCTCTCCCTCTCTCTTTCTTTCTTTCTCTCTCTTTGCTTGCAGACCAGGATATAGCTCTCAGCTACTTCTCCAGCACCGAGTCTGCAAGCTGCTGTGCTCCCTGCCATGATGCTAATAAGCTAAGTTCTCTGAAGCTGTAAGCCAGCCCCAATCAACCGCTTTCTCTTAGACAAGTTGCCTTGGCCATGGTCTTCTCATCAATAGACCAGTAACTAAGACATTTTCAGAATCTCTCTTGAGATTTCCTATTAATTTTGTAAGTACTTATTAATCCTTAATTTGAATTGTTTTATTTTCTCTAATTCAGTCAAAGAAGCAAAGGGATGGGAAAGTTAGGTCCTCCTTCCAAAATCACACAAAAGATAAGGACAGATCTGAAATGTGAAGTTGACTCAAATTTCATCCTATTCCTGTAGAAAAATCTATGGTGATTATTTCAGTATTGCCTTAAAGGTGTATTAATTGCTAACTTATTTTCTAAGCCCCTTCAACACGCCAGACTCCACCTCTCTTACTGCAGGGAACAACTCTGAAATATTATTAAACCTCTCAACAGTTAGTTGTTTTCTACTGGTCTTAGAGCACCGCACTCCCACCCTGTGTGTGTGTGTGTGTGTGTGTGTGTGTGTGTGTGTGTGTGTGTGTGTGTGTGTACACCAGGGTTAACTAAGGATGTGAATGAGCTTATACATAGACTTGGGAACACTCTCTTAGAAGGATTCCTCCCCATGACATTTCCACAAGTTTACACACCCTCAGCCACTCTATGCCTTTGCCCTGCACATCTAATCATCAACACAGCAGCTTTCTTCTTGTTTCTATCTGCTCTGTAAATCTTAGTCAAAGTTTCTATTTCTGAGATAAAATGCCATGAACCAAAGTGTATCTAGGGAGGGATGTGCTTATTTCCACTTATATGTCCTGATCAGAGTCCTTCATGAAGGGAAGTTGGAGAGGACTTCAAGGCAGGAACTAAATCAGGGTCCATGGAGGGGTACTGCTTAGTGGCTTGCTCCCCATGTTTTCCTCAGCCTGCTTTCGCATAGCACCAGGACATTTGCCCACAGTGATCTAGGCCCTCACACATTAATCACTAATAAAAAAAAAAGATTAACAAAATTGATTATAGGCTATCTTAGTTCTATTGCTGTGAAGAGATGTCATGACCATTGCAATTCTTATAAAACAAAACATCTAACTGGGACTAGCTTACAGTTTCAGAGGTTTAGCCCATTATTGTCATAGCAGGAAGCATGGCAGTACACAGGCAGATATGGGGCTAGAGAAGTACCCAAGAGTTCTATACCTGGATGGCAGGCAGCAGGAAGACAGGACCTGGCTTGAGCATCTGAAACCTGAAAGCTCACAGCTAGTGACACACTACCTCTAGCAAGTCCACTTCTCCAATAATGTCACTCACTATAAATCTCTGGGGGCCATTTTTATTTAAGCCATCACATAGGCCAAGCTTAAGAAGGCATTTTCTCAACTGAAGCATCACACTTCCCAAATGACTCTAACTGTGTCTAGTAGACATAAAACTAACCAACATATTATTGCCCTAAAAAATTAGGTCTGACTTAAAAGATAGATTAAAATGTACACAATCAAGAACTTTTTTAATGGTTAGATTGTAAGTTGTCATTCTGGCAAAATATGCACTGTATTTTAGTAGATCCTGACTAAAGTTCTGCATAGAATATTAATTGTACTGAAGTATAATAGATAGAAAATGGAATACATAGCCTTAAAGTAGCTTCTCTGGTTACATTTAGAATGAGCCTGAAACATTGCATCTCAGAATTAGCATGAAATAGTCTGTCTACATAGTAAATACCTTTAATAGACAAGACAGCATCTTTGTAACTTGTATAATCACACACACAAGAGATCCTCATTGTATGGGACTCATATCCAAGCTTTTTCTGGGACTAGGGGAGTTCTTCTTCAGGAGTGAGTTATTGCTCCTCCAGACTGTGGAATGGAGAACGTCTCCTGAGTGAGGCACTGGGGCACATGGCCCAGCTGGCAGAAGAGAAGTAATTGGAGAAAGAAATTATAGCTCCATGACAAGCAGATATCTTTGGGCCCTGGCTTTTTTCTTCTCTCATTAGACTGTCTAAAGTTCTACTTCCCTGAAAATATAGGCTGCATGTGGCTTGCTCTGGATCTCAGAGGGACCTCTAACAAATCTAGCCATGGACAATACTTAATCTTATTGCAGAAAATAAAAGGGTAAAGGTTAGAGAAAAAGAAAAAGGACCAACTCCTCTTTGTAATGAGGAACTCATCAACCTCTGTCTGCCTGGGGCTGGGGCAGGGCATTTAAAAATCACCAGGCTGCATCCCACTTTTCCTGTTGTTAAACATTTTCATTGGTTTTTTTTTCTCCCTCACTATACAAGTAAACCTCACACACTATAGAAAACATGGGAAAGTGTGAAACAAATTTTTAAATGACCCAAAATCTCACCCTCAACAAGAGACATTTACCACCAGTACTTTGCTAAATAAACCAAGACGCACAAGCAAAAGCCCCATTTACCTCTTCACCCCAGTGAACCTCTACTACCCTGATTTTGGTGAGAATGTGTTTTAAGTTAAACCTTGTGTTGTCAGTCCTCTAGCAATGAGTATTCTTGGGCTTATGAGGTAATTTGCTTTTTAAGTGATGCTAAGATGAGTAGCCTCATTTATGGTATTTCTTTGGATTATTTTTTATAAATTCCGAGAAGTGAAATTGTTGAATCAAAAATTATAGACACAGGTAGGCTTTACACAAATAATAACAGGAAATCATCTAGGTATATTATATGGAAATCTACTCCCACTGTAATAGAAGGCTCTTCTACAATCCTGTTACACACAGCTAAAAACTTAAGAACACACAATGGCAAGAACAGATAGGCTGCATGCCTACCCACAGAACTCTCCCACACCATCAGTTTGGTTCACAAAGACCCAACCTGCTGCTACCCACTCCTTTCTACCCCAATGTCCACCCCTGCTGTCCTGCCACCCCCTTGACTTGAGTAGATATCTGCTGCTCATGTTCAGGCCCTGCCACTCAGACCATGCCAGATGCCAGAACTCCAGCCCCTAAGTAGGGTGGAGATTCCCTAAAGAACCAGAGACCACACCAGCCTCCAGAACCCCAAATAGGTAGCCCACCCACAGACTCCTCCACTTTCTCAGTGCCCCACTCCTTGAAGAATAACCCAAATACCTCCCCTCAGGTGGAGGTGTTCCACTTCCCAACTCAGATGCAGACCCCTGGCTCTACCAAAGGCCACTTTAGCTACAACACACTTGCTGTAGCAGAGACCATGCCAGATGCCAGAACTCTAGGTCACAAAGACCAGATGACCAAAGAGGAAACAGAAGCCCAAAAAACAAAACGTCCATACAACAAAAACAAACTCAGAAAACAGCACCTAAACCTGTAATCACCAAGACTCAGATCCTTAGACACCAGCTTAACACCATCGACAATATCCAGGGTTATATGTCCTCACTGAAGCCCAGCTATCTTATGACAGTAAACCCTCAAAAATTTCAACTGAAACACATCCTTCTACTGCATCCAAAAAACAAACCTCGACATTAAACATAGAAATTAACTCAGAGTAAATGGTTGAAAATAAATTTTTTTAAGTAAATAGACTTAAGAAGCAAGCTGATATAGCCATTCTAATAACAAAAAGTTGATTTCAATCCAAAATTAATCAAAAGAGATGAGAAAGGATATTTCATATTTTTCAAAGTTTCAATCTATGCACCAAGCACAAGGGCACCCACATTTGTAAAAAGAAACATTACTAAAGCTTCAGTCACAAATCGACCCTCACACATTAATAGTGAGATACTTCAGAACCTGACTCTCACCAATGGACAGGTCATCCTAAACAAGGAAATACTGGAGCTAACAGATGTTATAAACCAAATGGACCCAACAGATATCTTCAGAATGTATTACCCAAACACAAAATAATATACTCTCTTCTCAGCAGCTCATGGAATCTTCTCTGGATCACAAAGAGTCTCAGCAGACACAAGAAAACTGAAAAAAAAAAAAACCCTGCATCCTATCTGACCACTACAGGTTAATGCTGAATTTTAACAATGACAGAAACAACAGAAAGCCTACTAACTCACGGAAACTGAACAACAACAGCAATAACAATGACAAAGACAGCTTTTCTAAAGACCTTTGCGATGCCCCCACATCTGTGTGGCCACACACATTTTACACATGTGATGTCACTTAAGTTTAATGTTGTGATTATTTCCAAAATAAAACAAGCTGAAATCTAGGCAAGGAAACTAGTAAGATCACAACTAGTAGAGGTAGTGCTGGCGTTTTATCCCAAGTGGCCCAGCTTCACAAATGGTGTTCTCAAGGGTGTCTCACCAAGCCCAGCTTGATGCAATTAAAAGAAAGGCATATTTGAGTTCAGTTGTGGCTTCCTCTTGCCTCTGTGACCTCATCCCATCATGGCATCCATCTTATCTGATGGGCAGCCTTTTCAAGGCTTCTTGCCTAGTTCCCCCGCCGACTGACTCATCCAAGATACAGTACTTGGGGTTAGGTCCAGGACTTTGATCTCTTTTTACACAAAGTCACATATGAGCCCCTTCCATCTCATCCCCATAAACATTCCTTAAAAAAATAACAAGTCTGAAGCCTTGCTGGCTTCCCTGACTTTCCTCAGGTTTATGTACCCATCTGCCAACAACAATAAAAACCTACCTCACTTCTCAACTTAAGAAGGCCAGAATAAACTTCATCCAGTGTTGTGGACTTGCTTCTTGTTGGTCCTTAAGCTCTCAGAAAGTGATTCTTTCTCCTTTTTGAGATTGGTTCTCACTTGGTAACTCACAATCCTCCTACCTTCACCTGCCACATGCTGCAATTACAGGTGAACACAACCTTACCCAGCACGTACATGACTTCCTCAGACAAAATTCTGAGAAATCATAGTTTTTTGTTCCCTCCTTCCCTTTTTCCCTTCCTCCTTCTCGACCCTCTGTCTCTTTTTCTTCTCTTTCCTCTCTCCCTTACCACTTCATCCATTCTCTGAGAAACTGATTGACTTGGCCTCTAAAACACATCTCAAATCCTCCTTTTCCCCTGTCATCACTGTGACTACATTCACTGAAGCACCAGCAATGGAGCAGCCCTGTTTGTTCCCCTATACTCAATCACTATACATTAGGAACAGTCACTTTAAATTACACTCTGATTGAATCTCATCACAATTTGCCATCTTTGTGAACGGCTCAATAGAATTTGAATAAAGCCCAAGTCCCAACTCTTACAAGCTTTTCATTATGGACTTTGTCCACCCTCACTTGATGCTGTGTCACAGATACACTGATCTCCTTTCTGTTATGTGATGTCACCCCTAACACGCCCTCAGGCTAGCCCTCCCCTTTAATGAGAATCCACCCAATGCTCTTTTGTGAATCCATTGGTTCACAGCCAAAAAGAACCTTGACCACCATGGGGTAACTGTTAATGTCTCAGGCGACATCTTAATCATGGCCAAGAGAATTCTCCTGTTTTCTAGCAATGTAAAGTGCTAAACCTCTGACCCTGCACAGGATAGGCTTCACAACAAAGAATTGTTTGGTTCAGATTTTCAATAGTGAAAGAGAAAAACAAACATGTCCACTAGTGCATTGCGAGCTCCTTCTCAGCTTTCTATATCTCCAGTAATATTTCAATTTTCGGAGCCTTCATGAGTACTCTCACCCATGTCACTCACTCAGATGGCCAATGGCAATATCCCACAATGTGTTCCTCAGTACTCGCTAATTGTCTGTGTTTGTCTTAGATGGTATTAGTGTAAGATTACTCCCGTATTAAATACACTGCCCCAACATCAAGCACTGTGTCTTTCACAGAAAATATTGATGGGGTTCCATGATGAAAGGGGCTTTTAGGCAACCTTCATATGTGAAAGAAGTTGACATTAGCAAGAGCAAAGGTTTCCCCTACAGCACACAAAGTATTCAACCCTGTTTAACTGACATTTCAGTCATCAATCAATCTACCAAATACCAGTTGTATAGCTAGATTAATTCTGAGAGTTGTTTTATTTCTGACCTGGTCTACGCAACTGCTACAATTATAGCAGAATGAGGCTGAGAACATACCACCTGAGTTAGATCTTAACATGTCAGGCATACAGACATAGTGGGCATTATAGTCAGTTCCAGCAGTGGAGAGTAGAATCTCATAGGAACTTGGGCCTGGAACAGAGAATAGGATCTGCTCCAAACTGACCTAGCAGGAAAAATGTAAAATTGAGTGTTTGGCAAAATCAAATACTTTGCATGAAGCAGGTTCCTGGAAGGGAAGCAGGCACCAGGCTAGGACTCACTTTAAAGGCTTGGACTCTAAAGGGTAGAGATGAAGCAGGGTAAAGGGATAGCTCCATGATTAAGAGCAAGCACTGCTCTTGCAGAGAACCAAATCTTGGTTCGTAGCACCCTCATCAGGCAACTCATAACCACATGTGACTCCAACTCCTGGGGATCTGCTAGGTCTGGTCTACACCACAGGCACCTGCATTAATACACATATACTCACACAGCCACACACACATATGCATAAGTAAACATTTAAAATAAGTATAGTTAGCCAAAGCAAGTACCATTGCCCTTCCTATGGCATGCTGGCAAGTCAGAAATTTTGGCAAAATGGAAAAATTAATATGGGGTGTGGGAGCTTTTTATAATGAAATTCCTTGATCATTGCTTACGTTTTCTGTGTTGGTGGGGAGTCTAGCAGCAGGTATGAGTGAATATTCCCCCAAGGAGAATGACATTCACAATGACATTGACATAACATTGACAATGACGTTCACATTTAGACCACACAAGATTACAAAGCTCTCTCGGTGCCTGCCTAGAGAGACAGAAGCCTACCATCTGACATCTAATCTTCCTGTCTCAGTAAAAGAACATTGGTTTTATTTTGAGCATCAATAACTCCAGTTAAAAATGTGTTTCAACCTCCCTCTCAGCTATGTATGACTAAGCTATATGTAACCCCCAGCTGTATGCAACTGAACTGCGGCCAAGTAGCTGGATTATCCTATAGGTATCCATGGAGAGTGTGGGAGCCCAAAAGTTGGAGTGGCTTTCCTCACCTACTTACCTTGCCCCATTTCTGCAGTGGCTCACTCTAAGGTCAACATGACCTGTAGACAAGAAGCTATAACTAAAAGCCATGAACTAGAAATTGCATAGCACAAAGAGAAAGCATGCAGTTGGACAGACAGAACTGCCTCACTATCCGTGATATGCTTTCCCTAGATTTATAATTTTCTTTTGTTTTGTTTGTTTTTTATACAAGATACCTAAAACATCTGTTTTTGCTGTTATGTACAAGTAAATTGGCTTTTCCACTATATGCAGCTTTTCAGCTGATATAGAAAGTTGGGGAGCAGTGCACAGGGACTTCAGTCTAAGTCTGTTTTGCCCTCACCATCTACTGCTTAGATGAATGTGGTGCCTGGAGTACACAGGTGATGGCAGCACAGGGCAGAGAGGGGCAGACACCAGTCACTCCTGTGCTTGTGTTATTACATATATAAAATGACATCTTAGACATCTCACCCTGGCCACATTGATTCTCTAGCCAACTTTGAGGAAGTAGCCATGTTGAAAGGTCTCTGTAGATGAAGGCATCCTCTGGAATCCTATGTCAACTTCATGTTTTCTCCATCCAACAATCAGCAAAAGTGCTCTCCATCCTGCAGCCACAGGGGAATGGATTCTACCAATCCATTAATTGGTAATTAATTCAACCTCCACAGACGTAGAATTAAAATCCTGAGCCTTCAGAAGACAACACAACCCAGGTAGTACCTAAGATAAAGATTTCTGAGAGCCTGGACAAACACCCTAGATGAGTCGCACCTGACTTAGATCAAGTGGTCAGCCCCAGAGTCTCTGGTTATTTGTGATGCAAACTAAGATTTCTAACAATAGAATGAGAAGATCTAATGCATCTCTCTCGGTTTTCCAATGGCTGAAGTACACGATAGCATGACAGTATCAGATATGCTGTGCAAGTGTGAGAGTCATGGCTAATTGATTTCATCTGTAACATCCACCACACCGAGTGAGACTGAGCGTGAGACTCCGCCCCCACACACTTTACAAGTGTAGTCATGCGCTCACTTCTTTCCACTCCTTTTTTAATTAATTAATTAATTAATTAATTAATTTTATTTACATTCCAAATGAAGCTGTCTCTCCTTTCTCTCCTCCAAGTCCCTCCTTCTCACCTCCCACCCATCCACCTGCCTCTTTTTCTCCCATTGGTATCAATCAGCCTTGGCATATTAAGTTCCGGTAAGACTAGGTTCATCTAATACTGTGGCTAGACAAGGCAATCCAGTTAGGGAAAGGGATCTAAAGGCAGGCAACAGAGTCAGAGACAGCCCCTGCTCCTGCTGTGAGAAGTCCCACAGGAAGACTCAGCTGTACAACTGTTACATGTGTGCAGACGACCTAGAACCATCCCATGCATGCTCTCTGATTGGTGGCTTAGTCTCTGTTAGCTCCTATGGGCCCTGGTTAGTTGATTCTGTAGATTTTCTTCAGGTGTCCTGACCCCTCTGGCTTCAACAATCCATCTTCCCTGTCTTCTGCAGGATTCCCCAAGCTTTACCCAATGATTGGCTGTGGATCTCTACATCTGTTTCCATCAGTTGCTGGATGAAGCTTCTCAGATGGAAGTTATGCTAGGTTCCTCTCTGCAAGTATAGCAGACTATCACTAATAATGTCAGGGGTGGGCTTTCTCTCATGGCATGGGTCTCCAGCTGGACCAGTCATTAGTTGGCTACTCCCTCAATTTCTGTTCCATCTTTACCCCTACGCATGTTGTAGGCAGGACAAACTGTGGGTAGAAGGTTTTGTGACTGGGCTGATGAGCCAATCCCTCCATTGGAAATTGTGCCTGGGTACAGGAGATGACCACTTCATGCTCCATATCCCTCATTGCTAGGAGTTTTAACTAATGTGACCCGCATAGATTCCTGGGGGTTTCCATTTTCCAAGGTTTCTGACTGGTCCCAGAGATGCCCGCTCCCATTCCAGTTGTCTCTTTCAGTTCTCTCTCTCTCTCTTGATCTCTCCTGTTTCCACCTCACCCTCTCCTTCACCCAGTCCCCTCCCTCCCTCCATTCCTGAGAGCTATTCTATTTTTCCTTCTCAGTGAGATTCAAGCATTAACACCACCAACACCACCACCACCCCACCCTTGGGCCCCTCTGGTTGCTTAGTTTGTTTGGATCTGTGAATTCTTGTTATATCTCTCCAGAGTCCTTCAGGAAAGGTGGACAAAAGCCTGCTTTACTTACAAGCTGAGCTGTGCTAGTGCAGTACTCACTGGCCAAAGGTGGATATTATATGCTAATGCACCTTTTTAAGAAAGAAGAAGTAGACAAGAAATATTTCAGATTCATATCCACCCAAAGAGATTATGAAAATTAAGTAAACACTGAGATTCTCAGACAAAAGGGTGCCACAGAACTGAAAACACAGTTATTCATTTACATACTTGCAAGATTTCAGGCTCCAGGTAAAGGAAAACCTTGTAAGCACTTATGAAATTCAATCTATAACACTTGAAAAAGTAAACACCTCTCACATGGAAAATGAAACAGCATGTTCTTTGGTTTTCTAAATAAGAATAGCACCATTTGATAGATGCATGCCTTTACATGGTTGTACTGAAAAGGAAGGTACTCTAACACCACGGTGAAGTCAGGGACCAGACAAGGTCTTTTCTACACCATGCGGTATGGGAGTCCACAGCTCTGGCCTGAGCAAGCATTAGCCAGAAGTTTGATTCAAAATATCTAATTGCTATCATTTTTAAGTTTATGACCCTGGTTTACTCCAAGCAGAAACCTGACTTGTTTAAAACAGATGAACCCTTCAGCTCACAAGATAAATTAGTATTAAAAAGACATGTTGCCTAAAATGGAAATGTGCTAAAAATATTTGCATTTTATGTTGCTATAATCTGTTTAGTGCATTATACAGATTTTGTTTTTCTTTCTCCTAGAACAGCAAAACAAAACATTCTAAGAACAAAACACGGATAAATACTTACAAGACAATTGACAAAAGAAGAGTCCATCATTTCAGAAGTTTTCAAACAAATCCAACTGTTCTGTCAGTGACTCCAAGTTGCCATTAAAATATTTATGTATTTAGAGTATATATTTAGAGCTCTTTCTGGGTAGATTTCCTTTTAAGCTTCTATTTTCATACTGATATATGAGAGAGATAAATGTTCAAAGTTCTACTTTCCCAAAGTGGGCTTTTATTGCATATCTGAGGTACCATCAAAATAACTAAACATAACTAACCACATTTTCTAATTTTCAGAGGAAATATGACCATTGAAATCACATTTCTTTATCATTAGGAATCTCAGTACCTATCTCACATGTTGAAACTGACTTTGAAAACAGTATATCATTGGGGGTGGATTTTTAAAAACATATTTCATTAATAGAGAAATTCCTGAGAAAATTGAGACTTGTTCTACCTCAAGACACAGCTATACTTAACTCCTGGGCAACTCAAAGGATGCTCCATCAAACCACAAGGACACTTGGTCAACTATGTTTATAGTTCCTTTATTCATAATAGCTAGAAACTGGAAACAACATAGATTACTGCTTAAAAAAATATCATGACATTCGCAGAAAAATGGATGTAACTAAATGGATGTAACTAGAAAAAAAATCATCCTGAGTGAGGGAACCCAGACCCAGAAAGACAAACATGGTATGTACTTAGTTATAAGTGGACGTTACCTGGTAAACAAAGAATAATCATACTATAATCCATAGACCCAGGGAGGCTAAGTACCAAGGAGGGCTCAAGGAGTAAGGGGGATACATTGATCTCCTTGGGAAGAGGAAGTAGAATATGACTTCAGAGAACTGGGGGCAAGTGTGGATGGGAAAAGGAGAGTCCAGGTGGTGAGAGATAGAGGGAGAGAGAACTGAGGAAAGAGTGAAGTGGGGCACTTGGGGGAGATGTAGAAACCTAGGACAGTGGAAACTCCCTGGAAGCTTTGAGAGAGCCTCTGAGGAAATCTCCGAGTAGTAGATGATATGGAGCCCAAGCTGTCCAGGCAAGTCTCCCAGCAGCAAAGCTTGGACATCAACCCAGCCACAAGGCCTTCAACCTACAATGTGCTCTCCTTCCAAGATGTGCTGGGGTAACAGTGACACAGAACTTGTAGGAGTGGCCAACAAATGACTGGTCCTACTTGAAGCTATGCTATGAAAGGGAGCCCATGCCTGACACTGTCTGGGTGGCCAGGAACCAAAGGTTGGTCAGCACAGAGACCTATGATAGATCCAAATATAACGAGAGAGAGAGAGAGAGAGAGAGAGAGAGAGAGAGAGAGAGAGAGAGAGAAATACACAGAAACACAGAGAGAAATACAGAGAGAGATACAGAGAGAGGAAAAAGTCAATGAAATGATACCTAATGATGTTCTCTTATATCATAGATTGGTGCCTAGCCCAATTGTCATCAGAAAGGCTTCATCTATCAAACTGATGGGAGCAGATGAAGAGACCCACAGCCAAGCATACAAGAAAGCCAGGGGATCCCCTCAGAAGACGGGGAGGGAGAATTCTAGGAGCCAGAAAGGAGAAGAACATAACCCATAGAATCAACCAAGCAGGGCTAGTAGGTGCACACAGAGACAGAAGGGACAAACACAGACCCTGTATGGGTCAGAGCTAGGTCATACATATTATGGTTGTGTTGCTTGGTGTTTTTGTGGGACTCCCATCAGTAGGATCGAGGAGTATCTCTGAGTCTTTTGTTTGCACTTGGGACCCTTTTACTTCTACTGGGTCACCTGACCAGCCTTGATATGAGAGTTTGTGTCTAGTCTTATTGTAAAACGTCCTGCCATGTTCAGGTGACATCCCTTGGAGGCTGCCTTTTTGTTTTGATTTGTTTTGTTTTACTTTTTCTTGTCTTGTTCTGTTTTGTTGGGGGTTTTTTGTTTGTTTGAAGAGAAATGGAGGAGGAGTGGCTCTGGGGGAGAGGGGAAGTGGGAAGGGGGACTGGGAGGAGTGGAAGTAGGGGAACCAGTGGTCAGAATGTAATGTATATAAAGAATAAAAATAAAATTAAAAAAAGAAAATGAAACCAGCAAAAAAACCTTATTTCTTCAATAAAATATACTCATGGCATTTCAAGATCATGAAAGTTAAGACAGATTTAGACTTCAGCACATTTAAATTATTCATCATTTCTAAAGAACAGCAAGGGAAATTAACAAGGAATAGTTCCTTTTCTAGTTATTTAAATCAGCAACATTAGTAGAAAGCGGTTCCATTGTATATACTCTATTCTAGTTTGCTTTCTAGTGCTGTGATTACCACCATGCCTAAAAGCAACTTGGGGGAGAAAGGGTTTCTTTAAGTTATAGGTTACAACCTATCATCAAAGGAAGCCAAGGAGCCTGGAAACAAGAACTGAAGCAGAAACTGGAGGAAGTAATTTCCTGTCCTGCTCCAAGGCTCACATTCAACTCCCTTCCTTATGCAGCTCAGGCCACCTGCCCAGGATGACATCACCACAGTGGGTCAGTCCCTCCTGTGTCAATCAGCAATGAAGAAAATACCTCATCTACATGTCCATGAACCAGTCTGACAAAAGCAATTCCAAAACTGACATGCTCTCATTTTTAGGTATGATAGCCAAGATCAGCCATCACATAATCTTTTATGGACAAATGGCTTTTATGAGCAAATGACTGTAGATATCTATGCATATGTTTAGTAGAAAATACATCTTCACTGACGATGCTGCCAGTCAAAGGGAGAGAGGAACCATTTTAAGAGAACAACAGCTAATGAAAAGATACACATAATTCAAGTGCTAAGAATATGTGACTGCCGAGTACTCACTCCTAGAGAGATCTGCATCACCCAATCAGGAGGCCCAGAGAACATCATGGAAGACAATACAGAAAGAATATGACAGCCAGATATTAGAAGGCGCATCACTAGACACTGTCATCCAGGTACAATATGGCCTTCGCAATCCTGAATGTCCAGCAGCAAGGAAGTTGAAGGAAGGTGTCCTTTTGAAAAAAACAACACATCCCTTTTAATTAAATCAATTACTTCTGAATTTATGTAATATTCTTCTAGATATTTTCAAGCTTTTACGAAAACCTTGCAATATCCTCAACATCAAGATAAGTTCTATCTAGAAAAGAACTAGAATTAACATTAAAAAATTACAAATAAAATGTTGACGTCTATAATTCAGATTCCACAATTAATGTGGGAAACTAGAAAGGGGAGTTATTTGTGTTACCCAATGTGATCTGAAATGGCTTTCTTAAAGATTACTGCTACAGTCCCCGAATTTCTACCTTTTATCTGTTCTTTTCAGAGATATGAATAATATATCAAGTCTACTTCAAGCTAATTTTACCTTTCAGAGCTAAAGCCTTGTATCTTGATCAAAGGTCACAGAATGGTAGGGTGGATCATATGAACAGGCTCTATCTGGTCAACTATCCTGTGAACAAGCTGTATTCCGTCAGGGATCTGAGTCTTCCAACCTAACAGCTGTCTGTCTAGTTGCTGCTTTCTTGATTTATTAATTCTTGACAATTTGACACAGGAAATTATGTATTTGATAATGCATTTGAAAGTAGTGGCTGACTTTGCTTGTCATTTAACACTGGGAGGTGGGACAATGAAAGAGTGGGTACAGGGCATTTACACCCTTAACACATGGCATCCTCTGCCCCCCCCAAGTCAATTCCTCCTATATTATAACTGCTATTCTTTTTAAAAATAATTTACTTATTTTTATTTTATGTGCACCAGTGCTCTGCCTGCATGTATGTCTGTGTGAGGGTTTTGCCAGGTGGATGCTGGGAATTGAACCCAGGTCCCTGGAAAGAGCAGTCAGTGCTCTTGACTGCTGAGCCATCTCTCCAGACCTGGTAATTGCTACTTACATAACTTATCTTCTTTCTTTATCTCTTTTTACTTCTCTTCTCTTTATACTTCCCTTTTTGTCCTCCTCCTTCTCTCCCTTCCTTCTTCATAAACAACTGAGGACATTTGGAAACAGCATTTAGATTTAGAAAGGCAAGAGAAATGTTCCACTAAACACAAGGGGGTTGATCATAAATAGCTTGCCATGTAATTCTGGCTTAGACTATTGTATCCATTTCTGTAAAAGGAAAACACAAAGGCTTCTTGGGTTTATTTTGAATGTTATTAAATGATACCATGTACCTAAAATGCTCTTGAAACCTTAAAATATTTCCTATTTAAGGACTGTTATAAATTGTATATGCCACCGAATTAGAGCTGATTGGCTGTAGCATTTCTTCAGGACATTATTATATTTGCCTACCAAACCCCCTGGAAGTCATCATTATTAAAGTTTACATCTAAATGAAGGCTGAACTGTAAGGATAAGAAAGCTTTAAATCACTCAACTCTATCTGCCAGTGGCAAACGATCCATTCACCAGCATTTTAGAAGTTTTGTTTATAACTAAGGAATAAAACCAAAACAGGTTCGGGATTAAGGAAATCTAAAGGAAGGGCAGGGACTCAATGGTATGTTATCTCTCATGACATGTTATAATTTGACTCAATTCCATACCTCTTTAATGGAAATATGAGTGCCTTCACAGCAGGATATATTCTTCCTTTTACATATTCTACATGTAGTTGGAAAGACAAGTGAGTGGGTCAATGGAAATTCAGCTTTCCAGCTACCTATCCACCTTCTTAATATTATTAAATATTACTTTCCAATATTTAAGTACTTGTAAATCCTGAGAATATGTACAGTTGTGAGTGTTCAAAGGGAAAGTAACCGTAGTCCTTTATAAACCTGAAGTTTTCCAGTATCAGATGGCACTGTTTCATTTCATTTTTATTTGTATCAAGTACAGAATATATTGAAGAATGGTTTGTTATCGCTTTATGTAAAATTGAAGTTGGGGCACAAATAAGATAATGTGCACAGATAATTTGAGCACTGATCAGTATTAATCATGGTTTGAAATGACTGACCTTTTCTGTTAAGTGATTTCAGTATCCTGGATCTTGGGTGTCCCTTACGTTGTGAGTTGGGAAATCAGTGCTAAGTTACTCCTTGGAGCTGTGTACACACTGGGGCTTTGTGAGTGCTGTGCCCCAGCACACTGGGGAGAAGGGTGAGTTAAATGTGGAACCTCATGGGGCAACTCAAAGGATGACTGTTTCTTAAGATGGCCATAGTCTTTCCAAATGAAGTTCATTGATGAAACAACTACAGATGAGAGAAATGCCTGTAGCTTGGACGGATGCCACTGGTGGCATTCCTGAGGACTGCAGTGAGCAACTCAGTCTCTGGGTCAACTTTACTAGTATGCTTGGAAGATGACTGAACACATCATGAAAAATTACCTGTAAACATTTCTGAAAGAGCGTGGCTTGGTGAAGATCAATGCCTGGAGGCAATGAATCGCCTCTGTCAGTTCTGAGTTTAGGCTGACAGGAGCTCAGTGGAGAAGGACATATGCTGGATTCTAGCTTATTAAGGATCTTGAACACCCCTCCATGATACCACTAACCTCCTAGAGAAAAAAAAAACAGAGTTAAGTCCAGGAAACAGAGGCCTGCTCTCCCACACAGGCCTCTGTCTGAGAGAACGCTTACCTGCACAGCTCCCTACCATTTTCTCTTCTGGCTTTTCCTACAGGAAGTTCTCCTAGGTCCCCATACCATGATTTCTAGACATGGAATATTTAATGGAATATTTATGGTAAAGGAGTATTATTGGTAACCTAGTTTAAGAGAATGGATTACCCTGTACATTCCAGGTAGGCCCAATATTTTCACAAAGACTTTTTTTTAGAAGGAGACCTACAAAAAAACCCAATCATAAGATAGTTGATGAATGAAAGACTAGGTTGATGTTAAAGGAAGAAAGCCCAGAAGCCAGTGGATGCAGCTAGACACTGAAATAGACATCCTCATGAAGTCATCAAAGATAACACCACTCTGAAGGCCCTTGGAAAGCCTCTCTGCACTCCCACACAATTGTCACCTGGCCTGCCACCAGTCAAGCCAAGGACTCTCCCTGTGGAACCAGCTGGAGCTCCCCGTTCCTCCCGCATTGGGCCAGACCCAGCCCGTGGGTTCCCCACTGCATTCTCTGCTCTTCTGCGACTCCCAGTGGTGTCTGGGTGTCCAAGAGCCTGAGAACACCATAGCCCCAGGCTTGTTGCATGGCAGGGGACCTCCAAACCAGCTCTAGCTTTCCCACATCTCAGACTGTGCTTCCTCACCCAGGGAGCGGTGTCCTGGTGCTTCCCTACCGCCCACACTCACCCCAGCAGTGGCCTGGGGTAAGCAGCAGCAACCCTCAACCAGCTTCCCCTAGCAGCCATGCGCAGAGACAAAGCAGACAATGGACCCAAACCCTACACTTCAGTCATCGTTAAAATGTTGTTTTCTCACATCCTTTGTCCTCTCTGTCCCATTTGGTGAGCCTCAAAACAAACAAACAAATCTGACATTTCTGTACACTTTCTGTCCTTATTCTGGATAGAACTCTATCTCATCACACCAGGGGTCTTAGCATCTCTTAACTGGTTTCTAGCTTCTAACCTTGTCCTCTTGTGATCTAGGCTTAAGCAACCATGTGTCTACTACAGTACTTGTAAAGCCAAAGATCTTGTGTTAAAACCCTATAAAGGTTTTTCCATTGCTTAGAAGGCACAATCTTTACAATAACGCCCAAAGGGTCTCTAAGCTTCTGATGCTTCTCTAACAGCCACAATCACTTCCAGACTCTGCATCTCTCCTTCTTTACCATCCTTGTGATTTCTAGAATGCTGAGCCTGTAATTGCCTCTCCTTTGAAATGGAGAAATGGAGACACGGATATACCTTAGTATATTCCTCTCAGTTCTAGGTTTTCTGTAAAATACTGATCGTGTGTATTTTAGTATTTTAGATGTATCATTTCTGAAAAACACAGCTGTCATAGTAAAATAAAAATGGTGGCAAACATTCTAGAACAGTACCCAGTGTTTGGTGTACAATGTGTTCGTGCATTTATATTTGCCTTATAGTCACTAATTTAATACAGTCATTTTATGACTACTAGTACTGTTAATATATCCCACACTTCAAGGACTTTATTAATAAGGAAATGAAGGCACAGAAAGGCTAAGATAATTCAGGTTATCAGCTCTTAAAAACAAACAAGACGGCAACTCCACCTGCCCACATACAGAATCTGTTGAAACCATCAGCTTACACCATTCTTCAACTAGGTGACAACAGTTCAGCACAACTTCACAGAGAACAGAGGAATACCTAAGTAGGAAACAGTATAATATGCACAGGTTTTATTTCATTAACTAGGTCAACTCCTTCATTTTCCAAAATCAAAAAATAAGTTACCATTACACACAACTTTGTTTCTGGATGACTTCTGTCAACATGACTTCCAAAGGCCAAAGCCTAAGAAAGCTTTCAGATTCTCCTCCACACTGCCTGAGTGAAGATCTGGTCTCTGTTTTGCTCTTGAGCCTCTGATTTCTATGTCATGTGATCTGCAAAAACTCTTGGTCAAATGAGCATTCTTTGGGGAACAAGCAACTTTCTACGTGAGGTCCAACCTGTCAAAGAGAGTATGCCATGCCTTTATAGCCACAGTGACATGTATTTCAGATGACTAAAAATGATCTAATATTTATATCTTAGTATCAGAACTCTACTGTGTATGCCAGAAATCTGGTATTAGCTTAGAAAAGCAGGGGTTTTTTCTTTCTTAAGCTGGAGTGACTGTTTCTCACAGGCAAAGCAAATGAGTTTTTACAATGACAGCAGATGGAAGCTGTTGCCTTTAGGTGTCATGACCCCAGACGATAAATTTCTGATAACTTTACAAACTGCAACACACAGGGGGATGAGTTTTTCCTTATATTCCTTACACAGCCACACAAACAATTACATAAATAAAGTATTGTCACATACTTTTAAAAAAAAAGGAACCATTGATGGTTCCTGCAGCAAGGGTGTTTACGGTCAGACTATAGTTTAATATTCAGCTTTTCACCCAGTCATACTTCAAAACCCTAAAAAAATAAGAGATTATAAGTAAAGGTGTTTAGGTATTACATTATTCTTTTTCTAAAGTCAAAGTAACTTATATACACTATGTTCTGAGAATTCAATGAGAAATGATTTATTAAGCTCTATAAAGACTCAGAGATAAAATTCATCATCGTGTTAGAGGAAAGGAATTCTGGGCTAAGGAAGAGCTATGACTTGTCTTAGATCACGCAGGACTAAGTGGGGGCTGAGACCTTATGCCATGCTATTTCATGCAGCTCAGCTATATACCCAGGCCCCACCAGAACAACAGGACTACTGAAGCAGGTCTGGGATGTAAGGCAGTCCTCTGGGGAGTCTTGTAGAGCATGGGGAGAGAGTTTTTGCAAGGCTCTGCATACTAGCCAGACCCTCACTAGCATCCTTAAGGACATCTAAGCTGAATGCCACAGAGTAGAATATCCAACCAAGTAGATCTAAAAGGAATCTGCAAAGAGAAGGTGTCTTAGTTTTCTAGTGTTGTGATAAAGACCATGAACCAAATCAACTTGTGGATGAAAAAGTTTATTTATGGCTATAGTTCAATATCATAGTCCATCACTGAGAGAAGTCAGGGCAAGAAACCTAAGGCAGGAGCTGATGCACAGCCCATGGAGGAAAGCTACTAACAGGCTTGCTTAATTTGCTTTCTTCTTACACCCAAGGGAAGCAGCCAAGGGGTTGGTCTACCACAGTAAGTGGGCACTATTGGGGCTGCTACTGCACACACCAACTATCAAGCAATAAAATGTACCCCAGGCTTATCCACAGACCAATTAGTGGATGTATGTTCTCAATCGAGGTTCTGTCTTCCAAAATGGCGCTAGCTTGTGTCAGGTTGATGCAAAACTCATCAGCACAGAAGGAAAAGGATGAAAACCAGAGATAGTTACCAGTGTCAATTCCAGATCAGCAGGAAAGGTCAGCCCAGAGTCTATTAGAAGCACTGAAGGCCAGCACATGTCATTACCAAAGGCCTGGTGAATACCACTCCTCATGTATTCAGACACCTCCAAATAAGGACTCAGGGTAGGCAAGGCTCAGATAAACATCGTTCCTCACTCTGCCATGATTACCACATGCAGAAGCCTCTTGAAGAAACATTCCTGTTCAGTTTTGACACTCCAATATGTTTTTGTTTCTGCATCAGGCTGTCCTTCAGTGAAAAGGTAGAAGTAACAGAACGAAAACGGGAAAGGTGTATTTATTTGAAATGTTGTGTGAGGTATGTATGACTATGTCTCCATGTGTATATGTATATATATAGCTGTGCATGTCAGTGTATGCACATAAATGAGGTATGTATGACTATGTCTCCATGTGTATATGTATATGTATAGCTGTGAATGTCAGTGTATGCACATAAATGAGGTATGTATGACTATGTCTCCATGTGTATATGTATAGCTGTGCATGTCAGTGTATGCACATAAATGAGGTATGTATGACTAT